>NC_056743.1:1624239811-1624267311 GCF_019279795.1 Protopterus annectens | reverse complement strand
GTGTCTGAGAATAAATTTTAGAATCTGTACACAGTTTATCAGTGTGTGTGTCTTTACTCCTTCCACATCTTATGTATCTATAAAAATGTTTCCTATTATGCTCAATATCTTTATATAAATTTTCTTCAAATTTTTCTTGATCTTGTCTCACACTACGCTTAATCTGTTTGTCCAGCTTGTTTATTTCAGTTTTCAAAGTTGCAGTTTGACCTTTCTTCCATTTCTTATATTTTTTTGTCTCTCACCTTAATCAGATATCTTGTTCTTATGGAAATATACCCCCCTGATGTTGCGTGCCTAGATCCTGATGTTAAACATTTTTTTGATTTTTTTCACTCAAACAATTTCTCTTTCAAAACTTTTCACATTCCATCTGCAGTTTTTCCACTGAACACCTCATTCCAGTTAGTTTTGCATAATAACTGTTTTGCTTACATATAATCTGTAATTAATCTTCTGTGCATTGGTTTAGATTTCAGTTTGGCAGAATTATCTATCAATGAATTAACTTTTATAACCCCATGATCACTGCACTTCAATGGTGGTAAAACGTGACTTGAAGTAACAGTAATCTCTTTAGGAACACAAACAATGTCCAGTACGTTCTATCACCTGGTAGTTTTTTTTACAATATGAAGCAATTGTTGTTCCTGAATATATGTTGTGAATAATGTCCTTACTAACCTTGTTGCTTCAATATTATTCCAGTCTGTTTCTGGTAAATTTAAGTCCCCAGCTAATATTATTTTTCCCTCCTGAGTTTCATGCAAGAAATGTATGAATTACTCTAGGTCATCTGCATTTGACTTTGGTGGTCTATACACTCCTTCTTCTTTTGGCTGTTCCCGTTAGGGGTCACCACAGTTGATCATTTGTTTCCATTTCTTCCAGTCCTCTGCATCTTGCTCTGTCACACCAACCACCTGCATGTACACTCTCACCACATCCATAAACCTTATCTTAGGCTTTCCCCTTTTCCTCTTACCTGGCAGCTCCATCTTTAGCATCCTTTTCCCAGTATACCCAGCATCCCTCCTCAAAACATGTCCAAACCAATGCAATCTTGCCTCTCTGGCTTTGTCTCCAAACCATCAAACCTAAGCTAACCAACTAATATACTGATTCCTAATCCTGTCCATCCTCATCACAACTAATGCAAATCTTAACATCTTTAACTCTGCCACCTCCAGCTCTGACACCTGCGTTTTTGTCAATGCCACCATCTCCAGCCCATATAATATAACTGGTCTCACTACCCTCTAGTAAGCATTCCCTTTCACTCTTACTGGTACTAATCTGTCACAAATCAGTCTTGACACACTTCTTTACCCACTCCACCCTACCTGTACTCTCTTCTTCACCTCCCTTCCACATTCATCATTACTCTGAACTGTTGATCCCAAGTATTTAAATTCATCCACCTTCTCCAACTCTTCTCCCTGCATCCTCACCATTCCTCTAGCCTCCCTCTCATTCACACACATATATTCTGTTTTAGTCCTGCTAACCTTCATTCCTTTTCTCTCAAGAGCATATCTCCACCTCTCCAGGGTCTCCTCAACCTGTTTTCTGCTCTCACTACAGATCACAATGTCATCGGCAAACATCATAGTCCACAGGGTCTCCTGTCTTATCCCGTTTGTCAACCTGTCCATCACCATCACAAATAAGAAAGGGCTCAGAGCTGATCCTTGATGTAATCCCACCTCCACTTTGAATGCATCCTTCACTCCTACTGCAGACTTCACCACTGCTACACTACTCTCATACATATCCTGTACCACTCTTACATACTTCTTTGCCACCCCCCGACTTCCTCATACAATACTACAACTCCTTTCTAGGTACTCTGTCATATGCTTTCTCTAAGTCCAAAAAAAATAACACATCTCCTTCTGACCTTCTCTATACTTCTCCATCACTCAGAGCAAACATCACATCTGTACTGCCCTTTCCCAGCATGAAACCATACAGCTCACTATTCATCACCACCTCCCTTCTTAACCTAGCTTCCACTACTCTTCCCATAACTTTATGGTGTGACTGATCAGTTTTATCCCTCTGTAGTTACTACAGCTCTGCACATCACCCTTATTCTTTAAAATTGGCAATAAAACACCTCTTCACTACTCAGGCATCCTCTCACTTTCCAAGTTTTCATTAAACAATCTGGTTAAAAACTCCACTGCCATCTCTCCTAAACACATCCATGCTTCCACAGGTATGTCATCTGGACCAGCAGCCTTCCCATTCGTCATCCTTTTCATAGCTGTCCTTACTTGCTCCTTGCTATTACATTGCACTTCCTGATTCACTATCCTCACATCATCCGACCCTCTCTCTCTCATTCTCTTCATTCATCAGCTCCTGAAAGTATTCTTTTCATTTGCTCAAGACATTCTCCTCACTTGCGAGTACATTTCCTTCATTATCCTCTTATCATCCTTACCTCCTGCACATCTTTCCTAGATTGGTCCCTCTGTCTAGCCAATTGGTACAGATCCTTTTCTCTCTCTGTTGTGCCCAACCTTTCATACAACTCTTCATATGCCTTAACCTTAGCACTCACCACCTCTCCATTTGCCATGCACCTCATCTCCTTATACTCTTGTCTACTTTCTTCATCTCTCTGACAATCCCACTTCTTCACTGACATCTTTCTCTGTATATTCTCCTGCACTTCCTCATTCCACCACCAGGTCTCCTTGTCCTCCTTCCTCTGTCCAGATGTCACATCAAGCACCTTTCTAGCTGTCTCCTTTACCCGCTGTGCTGTAGTTAGCCAGCTATTTGGTAACTCTTCACTACCACCCAATGCCTGCCTTAACTTCTCCCTGAACACCACCTTACAATCACCCTTTTTCAACTTCCACCATTTGGTCCTTGGCACTGCTCTCACACTCCTCCTCCTCTTCTTGTTCTTGATCACCAATGTCATCCTACAGACCACCATCCTATGCTGCCTAGCTATGCTTTCCCCTGTCACCATTTTACAGTCTCCAATCTCCTTGAGACTGGCCCTCCTGCATAGGATATAATCCACCTGTATGCATCTTCCTCCACTCTTGTACATCACCCTATTCTCCTCCCTCTTCTTAAAATATGTATTCACCACAGCCATCTCCATCCCTTTCACAAAATCCACTACCATCTAACCTTCTGTATTCCTATCCTTAACACCATACCTAACCATCGTTTCCTTGTTCTCTCTGTTCCTTTCACCAACATGCCCATTGAAATCCACTCCAGTCACCATTCTCTCACCTTTGGATGCACTCACCATCACTCCATCCAACTCACTCCAAAATTTTTCTTTCTCATCCATCGCATACCTGACTTGTGGAGCATATGCACTAACAACATTCATCATCACAACATCAATTTCCAGTTTCATAAACATCACTCTATGCAACACTCTTTTTACATCCAAAACACTCTTGGCATACTGTTCCTTCAGGATAACCCTTCCCCATTTCTCCTTCCATCCACACCATCATAGAATAATTTGAACCAGCCTTCAATACACCTGGTCTTACTTCCCTTCCACCTGATCTCTTGTACACACAATATATCAATCTTCCTTCTCTCCATCATATCAGCCAACTCTCCCCCTATACCAGTCATGCTGCCAACATTCAAAGTTCCTACCTTCACTGTCACACTCCAAACCTTCCTCTTCTCTTTCTGCCTTCAGGCATGCCTTCCCACCTTCTTCTCCTTCTCTTCCTCCTTTGGCCAACAGTAACTCAATTTCTACCAACACCTTGTTGGCTAACAGTACTGGTGGTGGTCATTGTTAACCCGGGCCTCGTCTGATCTAGTATTTATTTATTTTATTTTATTTTACATTTGTTGACCGGGCTAGTTTAGCTGGATACATGTCCATTTTCAGTAGAGGCCCGGGGAGAAAAGCTCCAAGTAAAAGCTTACACAATTAATCTAAAAGTTATGACATATATTATAAAGACAGGAAGTGTTACATAAAAACTTTAGTGTGTACAAAATTTTTTTTTTTCAAATTATAATAGTCATAGTTATTACATATATGCAAATTTGTATGCAATAACATAAAATAGTGAGACTATGAAAGGAAGATAATAGAGAGTATAGTTTAGAAAGAAAATTAGTAACATGAGAAAAGTTAGTCGGGGTTAGTACAGGAGCATAGCCAGTTTTTATTGAGATATAGTTTTAGATTCCTTTTAAAAAGTAAAAGAGAAGTCTGTGATGTAATTTCAGAGGGTAGTTTGTTCCATAGTTTCCCAACGGAGTTAAAGAACAAGGAGTCACCTGCAGAGTTGTTAGATTTGGTAGTTTTGATCAACAGTTTGTTTGAGGAGCGTAGATTCTTGAGATTATTATAGGGTGCTATGAGGCTAGAGAATACAGGTGTGTTGTTGGGTTGATACAAGGTCTTGTGGGCTATTATGAGCTGCTGTAATCGAAGTTGGTTAAGAAATTCTAGCCAGTCTAGTTGTTTTAGGTTCAAACAGTGATGGGTTCTAAATGGAGAACCTGTGGCAAATCTAGCAATATTATTATAGGATATAGACAGTTTGTTGAGGTTATTTTTGGAGAGATTGGTATATACAGGAGGCGCATAGAGTAGAGTGGAGATTAGGTGGGTTCTGGCTATAGTGGTTCTAGCTAGTGGTGTAAGAATGGGTTTGATTCTATAAAGGGATCCTAATTTTTTGTTAACTATTTTTATTGTGGTGTTAATGTGAGTATCAAAGTTAAGGTGGTTGTCGATTGTTATTCCTAAGAGTTTAGTGGTTGGGTCAGGAGAGATAAGAGTTCCATTGTTAGATGTAAGAGTGAAATGTAAAGGGGTACACTTACGGGTTGGTGTAAAGAGTAAGAGTTTAGTTTTTTTGGGATTTAAGAGAAGGCAGCGGAGTGAGAACCATTGTTCTACAGAGTTGAAAGCTTTTTGGGTAATAGACTGCAGTTTAGTCTGAGAAGTGGCTGAGCAGATATGGTAGAGTCATCTGCATATTGAATACAAGTGGCGTGTGGAATAGCTGATTGCAGGTCATTAATATAAATGGAAAATAGGAGTGGGCCTAATATGGAGCCCTGGGGGACCCGTAGGGAGATAGGAAGGAGATTAGATAGTTTATTTTGCCAGAGAACAGCCTGCTGTCGGTTTTCTAGGTAGGATGTAAACCAGCTCACAGACATAGGATCGAGTGAAAGAGATTTTAGTAGAAATAGGAGGAGTTGGTGAATAACCATGTTGAAAGCTTTAGATAAATCAATAAAGAGTGCAGTGGACAGAATATTGTTATTGCAGAATTTGTTGATACAGTTTGTGAAGGATAGCAGGGCTGTGGTGGTACTGTGGGAAGGTCTAAAGTTGGCGAGTAGGTTGTTATGGAGTAGGTGGTTAAGCAGTTGGTTATGAATAGACTTTTCCATAATTTTTTGCAAGAGGGGATAGTAGTGCTATGGAACGAAAGTTAGAGAAGTCATTGGAGTTCCCACCTTTATGTAGTGGGATGATATGAGAAATTTTCCAGATGGATGGGATAGTTCCTTCAGTTATGGTTCTATTTATTAGAATGGAAATGGGATAGGCAATAGCTTTAGCTCCTTTTTACAGGAATTCTGCAGGGAGTTTGTCAGTTGAGAGGGTGGTAGGTTTTAATTTCTGGAGAAGGGAACAAATAAAGGAGGTAGATACAGGTTGTAACTGAAATGATGGGGGTGGATTTGTAGTAGAAGTAGGCAGATTAGAGGTATGAGGAGATAGGTGGGTAGCAAGAGTTTGGATGGTGTCTGTGAAGAAAGCATTAAGGGCATTAGCTGTTTGTAAGTGATTCTCAGGGTTAGAGCCTTGTGGGTTAGGTGTGAAAGTTTGGCCTGGGTTTAGAAGTTTGTTAATGCTAGTGCAAAATTTACAAGGTTCTTTGTGGGAGGTTTGCTGTAATTGGTGATAAAAGTTCTTTTTGTCTAACAGGATGGCTTTTTTGTATTATTTTTGTTTTCTCTAAAGGTTTGGTGATCAATGGAATTCTTAGTGTTATGCCATTTTGACCAGGATTTGTTTCTAAGATGGATTTTTTGCCTAGTATTATTGGTGAGCCAAGGGGCAGGTTTAGCTTTATTCCTAATAGAACATAATGGGGCATGGAGGTCGAGGCTAGTTAAGAATGTAGAATTGAAGTATTCAACTGCTTCATTTAGAGGGAGACATATGGAAATCTATATTGTTGTCCATACATGTCATTTAGCAAAGGTTTTACACCAGATGCTCTTCCTGATGTTTCCCTCCCAATTTATCCGAGCTTGGGACCAGCATGAAGAAATGCACTGGCTTGTGCATCCACAGTGGCTGGGTTGGTGGTCTATATACTCCAACAATTGTTATATGTTCCAGGGGTGTCTTTATTGTCACAGTTAGGCAGTCTGTAATATTGGCGTTATCAGTGAACATGTAATAATCACAGGTTTCATAATTATCTTTAATCCCCATCATAACAGCTCCAACTAATTTTTTTTTTGTTATAATGTCTGTTACAGTAAAAATATTTATACCCTGAGAGAACTGGTTTCCAGTCATTGTTATTTAAGCATGTTTCACAAAGAATAACAACATCAAACTTGTCCAAACATAGCAAATTTTACAATTAAAAAACTTTATTATTAATGCTCCTAGCATTAACAACCATCAGAGATGCATCGTTCCTGTCTGTGAACTGTCAAATTTTTGACCTGGCAAAATTTCTGCCTAGTGTTTGTCAAATATTGCAAAATATCTGCTGCAAAAATCCTCTTCCCTGATTTTGACAAATGCACACCATCCTGCCTGAACATGTGTACCCAAAACTAGGCTTGGATGCTCTACACATTTCCATTTTTTACAACAGGACATTTTTCCATGTAGGTATTTACCCCCAAAATCTTTTCATTCACAGTGACCTGACTATCCTTTCTATAGGTGATTTGTGAAAAATATGTCCTAATACCAGTACAAGCTATATTATCTAAGAGGGCTGTCAATTCCCTACTAACAGTCAGAGAATCCTTGTGGATGACATCATTTGTACCAACATGAATAAAAACGGATCTGTACTTCCTTACTTTAAGGCATTCCAAGGCTTGTCTCACATCTTCTAGTTTTGCTCCTGGGAAGCATAATATTATTCGATGTTCACTATCTTCTCTGCAAATAAAAGTATCAGTTCCTCTAATAATAGAATCTCCACTTTGCTGGCCTATCAATGGTTGGGAAAGATAGATCTTTATCACTATTAGTCTTAGTAATCCAACTATTTTCATTGTGTATTAAATTCTCATCCAGCTGGTATTGTAAATCCACAGCTTGAGCCATGTAGTCAACATCTGTCTTTCTCTTCTTTTTTTCTTACAGTTGTTGTTGTTGTTGTTGTGTCTTTCAGCTTTTCCTGGTTAGGGGTCGCCACAGCGGAACTCTGGTCTGCTAATGATTGGCAGTAGATTTTTACGTGCCGAGTTGCCAGCCCTGATGCACAACCTTCAACGAAGGTACGCCCGTTCATGCTTGTCTCCACACAGAAGACGCTTTAGCTGAGAATCGAACAGGACAACTGTGAGGCGACAACGCTACCGCAGCACCACTTGAATCCTTCCACGTTCAGTTTTGATTTCATCCTTTTCACCATCCCCTTGCCTCTTTTTTCTACCTTCTCTGTTGGAAAAAATATGCCTTTTTCTGTAGACTGAAGGTTTTCTGATAGAAAAATGTCATAATTCCGTGTAACATGTGTGTTAGATAGAAGTGTCCTTTTTACTACGTATTTTTTTTCCTTTACAGTCAGTAATCAGTTTCTTTTTCTTGCTTGTTATTTGTTGTCAACTTCTTCCTTTCTTTCTTTTTTTTGTTTCCTTCTAAACAAACTGGATCCTGAGATTGCTGAATACTTGCATCCAGAAATCCAAAGTTGTCAGGGGTATCGTGTTGTTTTCATGGGGGTTGAATGAACCTTGCAGATAATAGATGCATCATTTTCTAAATGTGTTCTATTTGTTCTATGCGTAACATTATTTATTTCATCAGTCCAGTCATTAGTATATGTAACAACAGTTCTCCAAACCATGCCAATTGCACAAGTGCAATCATCATCATCAAGTCTAGATTTACTGTACTTCTAACAATGGTGAGCAAATCATCCAATTTTTGACACGAGGAACACTGATCACCAGTGTCATCAGCTGTTACCTTTAAATATGCATAGCATTTATTACACTGTACAAGATATTTGTGCATTAGCAAATCATTAATTGTATATATTCAAGTATGATTATAGGCAGTCTAGCAAAGTGCACAATAATCAAACCTCAATGAATCAAGACTTCCATGATGACTGCACACAGATCAACACCTTGATTTCAGTTCTCCCAGAGTGAAACCTTGATTTCAGTTCTCCCAGAGTGAAAAAAGAAACTGAGAGATAAGGGCCAGAAACTCAACAAGTTTTAGTAAACTGGGTTACTGGCTAGTAAGTACACTGCCTGGATACCAGCAAAGAAGAAACTTAGGGAGATGAAAAGAAAATCAATAGACAGGTGAAAAGACTGACAGAGAAGAATCCTGTAGCTGTTGAGCAAAAAGCAGTTCAAGCTCCAGCTTTGGTGTAAGGCATGGCTTCCAGTAGTCTAGAGGAAAGGATACATCAAATGATCTCAGAGCTGATTAAAATAAACAAAACCCTGAAGGAGTATATCAACTTAAATAACAAAAGGATGAAAAAATGGTAGGAGTTTTAAACAGCTATACAGATGAAGTGCTAAAACTGCACAAAATCAGGATAAAATGATGCAGTGCCAGTGCTAGTATTTTTGGGGCCCCCAGCAAGATTCAAGTTGGGGGCCCTTCCCAGGAGAATATAAAAAGTGTGACCACATTGCCATCGTGCCTCCTTTCCTATCAAGCTCTTGCAGCACCATTTAACAATCACTGTGTAGTGTTATTACATTCAGACCATTAAAAAGACTTGAAATGTCAAGGTGCACACTGGCTGGCATTTAGTACCAATGTTACATTATGACAAGCCCCTGTACCACAGTAAGGTAGCCACTCACAATGGTATACACACACACACTGACTGGGACTGCGCAGTGGTGCAGCAGTTAACTTTGTCCCCCCCCCCCCCCCAGCAAGAGGTTCTCTTGTTCGATTCTCAGCTGGGGTGCCTTCTGTGTGGAGTTTGCATGTCCTCCCTGCGTTTGTGTGGTTTCTTCCCACATTCCAAAGACATGCTTCTGCAGCATTTCTCCTTGGGCCTCTGCCAAAAATAGGCTCTGTCCTAGTAGGACTTTCCCGGTCAACAAATGTTAAATAAATAACATTTAGTACCAATAAATTATGACAAGCCACTATACCACAGCAAGGTAGCCACACACATAGTTTCACACACTGACTGGCATTTAATACTAATGTTACATTACAAGCTCCTGTACCACAGCAAGGTAGCCACTCAAATACACACACACACACACACACACACACACACACACACACACACACACACACACACACACACACACACACACACACACACACACACACACTGACTAGCATTTATTAGTAATGTTGTTACATTATGGCAAGCCTCTGTACAGCATCAAGGTAGCCAGTCCCACAGAAGTACATAAAGACACCCACACAGACTCCCTCACACAGGCCAGAGACACAAGGCAGACAGTTACACAGACTCACAGACAGGACATAGACACCCACACATGATAGACAGCACTACAGTAAGACTGAACATTAAGAATTTAAAATACTGGGCTTATGAACTAATAATGATGCTAGAATAAGATTTTGCAGTAGCATATGTTGTGTGACCCCACGTTTTTGAAGAACAGACCAAAACTAACAAACATCTGGACATTGTGCAACATTCTCACAGTCCCTACCAACCTCTTAACCTCTCAGCATAATTCCAAAGCTGAAAATAACTGTAAAACTAAGGTGTAATATCAAGGATAGTTACAAACATTGCTATGATAAACTTAGAAAGATATTAGAATAACAGGGATTGCATTAGCATTCATTACAATAATCAGTACATTCTGCAGAACTCTCATAGTCCTCCCAAAAGTCTCAGCACAATTCTAGAGGAGGTACAAAAAAAAAAAAAAAAAAAAAAAAAAACAAGGACATAACATTAGGGGGTTTAAAACATTGTGGTTATTAACTAATAAAGATGGTAGGATGGTAGAATAACAGATTTTTCCAGTATCATGCATTGTGTGAATTCACATTTCTGATGACTAACAGACCAAAAATACAGGTCAAACATCTAAACATTGTGCAACATTCTCACAGCCCCTACACCTCCCCTCTAACCCACAGCTTAACAATTCCATCAAAGCCCAAAGAAAAAAAAAAAAAAAGAAAATGCAAAACAAAGGCATAACATCAGGGATAGTTTGAAACTTTGCTATGATCAAC
Organism: Protopterus annectens; assembly: GCF_019279795.1. Classification (NCBI taxonomy): domain Eukaryota; kingdom Metazoa; phylum Chordata; order Ceratodontiformes; family Protopteridae; genus Protopterus; species Protopterus annectens. Next base: position 1,624,256,867 of record NC_056743.1, on the reverse strand, counting down.
TTCAATAGTAGAACAGGGGTTGCACTGTCACGACTTAAGACATCAGTACATTCTGCAGAATTGTCACAGCTCTTACCCCCCAGTATCTCAGCACAATAAATCTGGATGAAGTGCAAGTAAAATAAACACAAAGGCATAACATAAAAAACAATGTGCTTATCAGCAAATATATATGCTGGAATAACAGATTATGAAGTAAAATGCATTGCGTACCCCACATGTTTTAATGAAAATAGATAAATACCAGGCAAACATCTGAATATTGCACAACATTCTCACAGACTGTAACTCCCCTACCAACCTGTCAGCACAGTAACTCTAGACAAAGCAAAAAATTATCATAGAACAAAGGCGTACCATCAGGGTTAGTTGTAAATGCTGCTGGTGTACACAATAGTAGTATAACAGGGTTTGCATTAGTATACATAAAAACAACATATGTACATTCTGCAACATTCTCACAGCCACTAACTCCCCTCCCAACCTCTCAGCACAATAATTCTGGACAGAGCAAAAAATTATCATAGAACAATCCTTCTATGTGGCACACCTCATCACGAAGGGCTTTTCATCCAGAAAAAAGGAGGTCATTGTCCCACTGTACTCATCCCTCATTAGACTCATTATAGAATACAATCTTCCATTTGTTATGTACCTCTCAAGACATCTGCAACAACTGGAAAGGCCTCAGAAATACCTCACTAAAAGAATCACAGGCCTAAAGCAGATGCCCTACGCTGACCCTTAAAAACTCCAGCTATACTCTGTCGATATCGCCTACTCAGAGGCGATCTCTGCTTAACATACAAGGCCATGTCAAACCCAGAGCTGCTGGACATGCTACACTTAAAGAAATCCCAATCCCTCAGAGCTACACGCTCCAGGGATCTAAACTTTGTCATCACAATAAACAAAACATGCTGGAGGGATAGGTTCCTGACCCAGAGACTCCCCAGACTCTGGAATAGATTGCCCATACATGTCAAGCAGAGTGCCTCTTTGGACCTCTTCAAGAGGAACCTTGACGATTGGATGGGAGAAAGGAAATTCACCCCAGGGATCACCAGTCGCCCTGCTAGACAGGGGTCCAGGAAAGTAAATAATGTGGGAAGAAATAGCCAGGGAATTGTTATGGCTAGGCTTGTATAGGCCCTAGGGCTGATAGCCTAGTACCAACCTATGAACCTATGAACAAAGGTGTAGCATCAGGCATAGTTATAAACATTGCCGATATACACAAAACATACTAGCAGAACAGGGTTTGCATTGGTATACATTAAAACATCTGTATATTTTGCAGCATTCTCACAGCCACTATCCCCCCACTATCAATGTTTCAGCACAATTGCACACAAAACAACAATGTAATATTGTATATTCTTATGCAAGACTAGATAAAAAAACTACATCAAATCTGGACATTAATTACAAACAAGCCTTCCTTCCTCAGCCTCTTAGCAGAAGAATTCTGGACAAACATAACATTAAACTGTTACAACCACAGCCCCTCACACCCCCCCCCCCACACACACAAATCATCTTAGTGTAATGACTCTGCAGAAAAAAAGTTATACAATCCTCTCCCTAGGTTTCCTCACCCCCCAGCAAAAAATAAAGTTAAAAATAAACCTAGCAACTTACCTTTTCTGCAGTTGATAGAAGGCTGCTACTAATCCTCTGCTTGCTTCTACTACACACAGACCAGACCTGTTCAGCCCTTTTAAATTGCCATCAAAAGGACAGTTTTTCAGATCTTTTAGAAATCACCCTTACAAGGGCAGTTAAAATACAGCTGCTTTGCTGGTCCCAATGTCATTCCGGAAAAACCTGCATCCCACATCCATCCTCATAGCATACCTCTCAACATCTTAGCATGAAAAATCTGGACAAAGCCAAAAATAATAGGGGTACAAATGCTTAAAAATAGGGACACTTTTTAAATATTCCTAATATAAACTTACAAACTTGCTTTCAGACTTTGCTTTAGCATACATTTTTCTGAAGGATATAAAGTCTAAAACTTAAATGTATGTGTCTACTATTTTTTAGTGACTTCAATACTCATTATTGTATAAGAAAACCACAAATTTTATGAAGAACAAACCAAAAATATAAAGCAAAAATCTGGATATTCTTAAAAATCTGGGCAGTTCGGATATGTGCCTAACATCGACAATCAAAAGAACTGACCCAACAGACCAGATATTAAGGTAAACCCAATCAGGAAGCTAGAACTTGCTTCTTGATTGCTACAGCCAATCAGGTCCCTTGCTTCACTGAAGCGGACCTGATTGAGAGCAGCTAACAAGTAAAGCAAAGTACCTGATTGGTTGCAGCCATGAAGGAAGCAAGTTCTTTCAGGGAAAAAAAAGGAATTGCGCGATGGTGCTGCCGAATGAACAAGGAGACAAGCAAGGAGTGGAAGCGATGTTGAAACCTGCGGCTGCTTCATATGGGGGCCCTCATACGTGGGGAGATAATTAGGGGCTCCCCACGGCTGCTGGTTTGGTGGGTGCCTAACGCCGGCTATGAATGAAGAAAAGGCTGACTGAGCATGAGACTGCTCAAGAAGAGCTGTTTCAAAAAGTGGTAGAGTTAGAGGACAGAGTACACAGGGAAAACCTGAGATTTTCTGCTGAACCAGGCAAACTAGAAGGGACAAACTGTCTTAATGTTATGAAATCACAGGTAAGCAACTGGACTGTTATTCCACTGCAGAATTTGATAATTGAAAGGGCACCTCATACCTATGCTCCAAAGCTGGCAATGAGAAAACAGTGAAGAGTTGTATTAGTAAAGATACAATCATACCAGCAGAAAGAATTGATCCTGACAAAACTGGGGCAAAAGTTTAAATATTAAAAATAGGAGACAGTAGAGTGTTTGTGGAAAATAGTTAATTCATTGTTCACCTGGCAGAAGAGAAGTAAATTTATCCCAGTAATCAGGAATGTTGAGAAGCAGGTATGAGATTAAAGCTTGTCTACCCAGCTATCTTTGGAATATTTTTCCTGGAGGACTGAAGTAATTGTTTGATTAAGAAAAGGCTAAGGAGTAAATATAAATGTTAGTCAAACAAAAAGTGAGCCATCAAACAGAAGGAGACTGTTTTTCATTATTCTGGTAATAAAGCTTATAGAGAAACTTTGCTAGTAAAATCTTTTCCAATGTTCCAGGGGAAAATGTTTGTAAGGTACAATTTAGAAAGACATATACATATATATATATATATATCTAATATACAACAACATGCATGTAATATTGAACAGAGTATTACAGATAATATTGGTCACTTCACAGTTAACACATTCTATCAGATCATTTCAATTTACAGAGCAAGTTAAAGTGACTTAAGATGGTATATGGTTAAAAACTCATTCAAAAGAATAATCATTTAACTAGATTGCTTAGCGTACATTCTAATTTCTTCAGAAAATAAGTAACGAGGAGTGAGAGGTAGAATGGAAGAAGAAGAAAAGAGAGAATGCTTAGCAGTTACAGTAAAGGTTAGTCAGGGTTACAAGAAGGACAGAGCCAGTGTGATTTAAGATAGATTTAGAGCTTTTGTTTGAAGATAGTACGGGAGGAAAGTGATGTTAGATCACTAGGAAGAAGGTTCCAGTGTCTCCCAGCTGTATTTGAAAAGAGAGAGAGTCACCAGCCAGATTGTTGGATTTGCTTATACTAACTAGTGGTTTATCAGAGGAGCATAAGGTGTTCAGGTTTTTGTAGGGAGTGACAAAAGAAGATAGTGTTGGAGTATTATGAGACTGGTACAGGGTCTTGTGGATAATAGTAAGTTGGTTAAACGTAAGCTGATTCTGGAGTTCCATCCAACCTAGTTGTTGTAGATTCTGACAGCGATGGGTTTGGAAGGGATTTCCAGTGGCAAATCTGGCAATGTTGTTTTAGGTTTTGACAAGTTTTAGAAGATTATACTTTGACAGGTTAGTATAGATAGGAGAAGCATAGAGAAGTGTAGATATTAGGTGAGAGTGGGCAATAGTGAATCTGGCAGGTGGAGTAAGGAAATGTCTAATCCTGTAGAGGGAACCCATTTTTTTGTTGACTGTTTTTACTGTATTGTTTATTTGTGTATCAAAATTGAGGTGGTTGTCAATAGTGATGCCTAAGAGTTTGGTAGTTACGTCAGGTGTTATGAGTGTGCCATTGTTAGATGTAAGTGTGAAATCTATTTGTGTGGACTTGTGGGTAGGAGTGAAAAGTAGGAGCTTAGTTTTTTTTTGGGTACAAGAGGAGGCATCATTGCAGAAACCATGTTTCTACTTTGCTAAATAATCTTTGTGTTTTTAATTATAGTTCAGATGAGGAATTGGCTGAGCATGTTATTGTTGAGTCATCTGCATATTGTATACAGGTAGACTGAGGGATTGCTAATTGTAAATCATTGATGAAAATTGCGAAAAGGAGAGGGCCTAAAATAAAGCCCTGAGGTACACCTAGTATGACAGGCAGATGAGAAGATAGGTGATTCTCCCAGAGCACTGCTTGCTGCCTATTGTAGAGGTAGGAACTGAACCATTTTATAGCTTGAGTGTCTAGAGAAAGAGATTTGAGAATATTTAGGAGCAATTGGTGATTAACCATATCAAAAGCTTTTGAAAGATCGATAAATAGAGCAGAGATAAGAATTTTGCTATTTTTATTTTTGTTAATGGTGTTAGAGAAGGATAGGAGGGTGGTAGTAGTACTGTGGAATGACCTAAAGCCATGTTGGCACTCAGCAAGTAGGTTGTTTTTAGTTAAATGGTAGAGAAGTTGATTATGTATGCATTTTCCATAGTTTTTGCTAAGGGAAAAGTAGGGGTATTGGTCGATAGTTAGAGTGTTCATTAGAGCTCCCACCTTTGTGAAGGGGGATAATGTGAGAGATTTTCCAGATTACTGGTATTGTTCCCTCACTAATGGTTCTGTTGATAAGGATGGCTATAGGATAGGCTATTGCTTTAGCTTCTTTCTGCAGGTATTCTGCAGGTAGTTGGTCAGCTGATGGAGTGCAAGGTTTTAGTTTAAGTAAGAGTTTGCAAATGTAGTGTGTTGGGATAGGTTGTATTTGAAATGTAGGGGGAGAGCTAGTATAGGTGGTAGGAAGGGTAGAGCTATCAGGAGATAGTTGGTTTGCTAGAGATTGAATGGCTTCTGTAAAGAAGGTGTTAAAGGCATTTGCAGCTTGCTTTGGGTTTTCCTGTGTACTACCTAGTGGGGTTGGTGTTGTGGATTGACCTGGGTGAAGCAATCTATTGATGCTTGCCCAGAAATTTTGTGGATTATTCTGGTGTTTTTGTTGCATTTCTGTATAAAAATGTTTTTTGTCAGAGATTAAAGCTTTTTTTGTGACATTTATGAGCTGTCTAAATGTCAGATGATCTGAGTCATTTTTGGTGGTTCTCCATGTGTTCCAGGCTTTGTTTCTGAGTAACATTTTCTGTCTAGTGGCTGTGGAGAGCCAAGGGGCTGGCTTAGACCTAATTCTTATAGTTTGTTTTGGAGCATGCTGGTCAAGGATGGTTAAGAATTTTGTGTTAAAGTATTCAACGGCCTCTTCAAGTGGGAGGCTTTTTAAGGGGGACCAATTGCATGCACCTAGTTCATTTTGGAATAGTTCAGGGTTAAAGTGTTTAATAGACCTTATTGTTTTATATGTGGCTTTATGGGTAAAATGGGTTTTTTGCCTGATTAAGTAGGTTAATGAGTGGTCACTAATATTATCTGAGAGAAGTCCTACCTTATAATTAAGGTGTTGTTTATTTATAAGAATCCAATCTAAGATACTTTCCTTTTTACTTGGTTTGTTAATTCTAGTTGGGGAGGAAATTAGTTGAGAGAAACCCTGGAGGTTGATGAGAGAAGTAGAATTTTCATTACTGATGCATTTCCAGTCAATATTGAAATCTCCTAGTATTACCATTTCTTTTGGGAAGTGTGGTGATAGGGAGCTGAGGATATCCTCGAGTATACTGATATTATTACCAGGGGGTAAGTATATACATATGATGTAAATGGATTTAGTAGAGTTTAGCTGAAGTTTGGAAGCTAGGATTTCAGCATTGCTCTCAGGGGGTGGTTTATACTCTATCGAGGTAACTTGTAGGCTGTTTTTAAAGAGGATAGCTACTCCCCCACCCTTCATATTTCTGCGGTCTAACCTTATTATATTATATCCTGGTGGGGTAATTTCAATGTCCTGAGTATAGGGTTTTAGCCATGTCTCTGAAAGGCAAAGTATGTCAAAGGATTGCTCATCCAGTAGAGCATGGAGGTGAGTAAGTTTGTTGTTAATACTACGTATATTGAGATGTGCAATATATAATGAGTTTGTGAGTTTGGAATTTGCAGGAAAGATAGGGGACAGGGGTCAGGGTGATTAGTTATAACTGTATTGGCTGGGCCAGGATTTGGGTGGATGTCACCATCTAGTAATGAATTGCTTTTTTGTCTAAACCAAGGATTATGAAAATTGCAGATTAGGTATAGAGCTTTCCTAGTTTGTGGACTATTGTACTTGATGTGGGACAGTCTGTGGTATTTTGCTGGTAGGTAGCTAGGAACAGAGATTATGTTTATGTGAGTGAAGTTGGTGCGTAGTATTAGTGTGGTTTGTTTGAGAGTGTAGTGAGGTTTAAGGTGTAGAGAATGTTCAAAGGATGTTAAGATGTAGGCAGTGGCTAAAGAAGATAGAAGAGTAGTGATAAGTAACAGCTTGAATTGAGCTGTGGTAGTAGATGAAGGCATGATAAAATAATTTAGTAGAAATTTAAAGGTGTAAGTAAGGTAGTAAGGCACAGTAGGTATGTGTCAAAGGTGATGGTACTTGAAGTGGAGGGGAAGGTTTATGGGAAAAATAGAGGGGTTTGGTTTAATAGGAGGGAGAACTATTGATTGGTTGTGGTAGGAGGAAGGGTGTGGTGTACTAGTATAAGTTTATGACCCCTGGGGGCGGGTGAGAATTGGGGGCAGGGTAGGAGAGCGGAGTGATCCCACAGGGCGAATGGAGCAGGAAGAGCCAAATTTAAAAGTGGGGCTAGGAACAATCAGAAAATGCAGGGAATATGCATAGGGTGGAGAAAGCACATGGGGAGTAGAAGAAACAACAGAAAATGCAGAGAGCAGTTGAAGTGAGTAGGGAAGCAGGAGATATATTGAAAAATCAGCACTAGTGAGAGTAGGAAAGATGCTGTACCAAAAGAGAGAGTAAATACTAGGTCAAGGCTGCCATCTAGCTGCCAGCAGCAGTATAGAGTCTCTAAGCAACAACAAGCAAGATGCAGGGTAGGTAAAATGGAGATAAAAAGAAAAATAGTGCTTGCACAAATAGAGAAGAGAACTAAAGGGGAGCCAGTAATACAGGGAGAAGGCTGAAATGGGCCAGAAAGTAGAGTCAGACTTTGGGAAGGATTGGATGCTGTGACACCAGATACAGAGCAAACCCTCACTACCTAGTAGGGGTATGTAAAAGGCTTCTGCACTAGCAGTTTATCAGTATTCTACACATACTTTCAGTAGTCCTTTAGTCTGTAAAGATAGGGTGATTCAGGAAGAGGATTGCTCTGGTTCTTTACTTGTATCTAATCGCCAGTGTTCTTTCACGACCAGCAGGGTGATTCCAGAGTTCAGTTATGGGCTGAAGTTAAGGAAGCTAAAGCAGAAGCTATAGAAAGGAGAGAGTTGTAACACAAAGCAAGGACAGAAACCAACAACTAAACTGTAATTTAAAGCAGCAGCACAGCTTATAACATCTCTATGCAGGCACAAAACAGTATAGTAAAATGAGATAAATATAAGCTTACAACAACAACAAGCAAGATGCAGTGTAGGTAAAATGAAGATACTTCAATCAAAATAAAAATAGTGCATTTACAAATACTTAAGATACTCTAAACATGCTATGCTATGAGGACTAAATGCTGCAATAGTCAATATTGTTGAGATAGAGCATTTGAGTCTGTTTACATGGTAAATATTAACAGAAGCACTAAGGTAAGGGGTAACTAAAGAAGGTTATAACGTGTGCACTAACTTAGGGGATGGAGGGTGAAATGCAGACGCTAAGGCTTTCATAAACCATATAGTCTAATCACAGACTAAATCTAGGTATTACCGCTTGAGTGCGGTAGCTTTCTAAAAAAGAGAAACTACAAGCAAAGACACTAGATTTTGATAATCTAACTTGGATGGGGAAAAAAAGATAAAAACAGTTAGGGAGCTCTAGCTATCCAGGTCGCGTCTAAACATTTTACAAATAGCCACATTAAATGGACGCTGTCTAAATTTGTTATACTATAACCATCTAAATGGCTTAGCCGCTTATACGTGTTTGCCCTCTGTAACCAAGCCAGCCTAGCTCACAGCTGATTACAAGCGGAGTTCATGTTTTTAGAAATTAAATAACTATCTACGCACATAGCTTGTGGAGTCAGAGGTTTGGTGTTACACTTATAACCGTTCTAGGCAGAGGTAACACACATTGCAGGAGTAAGTACAATGAAGGCACCTAGATATAATATTAGTACAGGCCTTAGGCAAAGTTAACCAGGCGTGTATAATATTGCCAGGCAGAAACTCCGTTTCAATAGCGCTGAGCTTAGAGTTGGTAATTACAGCTGATGTAACAGAAAAATAAAAACATTCGCAGGTAAATGACCTACATGTAATGAGCAGAAATTATAAAATCGACAGGGTCATTGGCTATAACAAATATAGCAGAATGCTAGCGATGGCAGGGCGGGAAAACTTCAAGTTAAAATAGCAAACCACTCACTATTTGACCAGCATTCAGGCCCCCTATTAGCGTTTAAGCTGATATGGTAGAAGCAGGACACAGCAGTAATTAATAGGGCAAGCATTACCAAACCCGACAAAATATAGTAAATTCAGCACTGTTGCAGAACATTGGCATGTTTAAAAACCATCCCTTACACATAAATGCTTTGCAATTGTAAACACTTCAACAATACATTGCAGATACTGTTACTCTCAGAATAACCGTGATAGTAGTACAACAGTAGAAATACAATGTTGTTAATGTTACATACCTTCCAGGTGGTAAGGATGCTAGGCGCAAAGGCGTGCAGCCGCTGAGGTTGTAGGCAGGGGATAAAAGATGGCACCTCGTGGGACAGGTAATATTAATACCTCTGGGTGGATGTAGATGTAGACGGGGAGGAGTTCTTGCAGGTATTGCCTGGATGTGTCTTCCTACTCTGCAGAGGTTTAAGAGGCCAATTGCAGGTTAGATAGGAGCTAAGGGATCAGAGTGGGAGGATCGCTCTGGTCCTTTACTTGTATCTAGTCGCCGGTGTTCTTTCATGACCAGCAGGGTGATTCCAGAGTTCAATTATGGGCTGAAGTTAAGGAAGCTAAAGCAGACGTTTCAGTAGTCCTTTAGTCTGTAAAGATAGGGTGATTCAGGGAGAGGATCACTCTGGTCATTTACTTGTATCTAGTCGCCGGTGTTCTTTCACGACCAGCAGGGTAATTCCAGAGTTCAGTTATGGGCTGAAGTTAAGGAAGCTAAAGCAGAAGTTTCAGTAGTCCTTTAGTCTGTAAAGATAGGGTGATTCAGGGAGAGGATCACTTTGGTTCTTTACTTGTATCTAGTCGCCGGTGTTCTTTCACGACCAGCAGGGTGATTCTAGAGTTCAGTTATGGGCTGAAGTTAAGGAAGCTAAAGCAGAAGTTTCAGTAGTTCTTTAGTCTGTAAAGAATGGGTGATTCAGGGAGAGAATCGCTCTGGTCCTTTACTTTTATCTAGTCACCGGTGTTCTTTCACGACCAGCAGGGTGATTCCAGAGCTCAGTTATGGGCTGAAGTTAAGGAAGCTAAACCAGAAGCTTCCAGGTGGTAAGGATGCTAGGAGCAAGGGTGTGCAGCTGCCGAGGTTGTAGGCAGGGGGTAAAAGATGGGAGTTGACTAGAAGAACTGGGAGTACCTTGGACATGAACCAGAGTCTGGGGTTGAAAAATGGAGATGAACAGGAAGGAGACCAGCAACATTGAAATTAGTGAATAAATGTGAGACTACAAAGCATACATCATATTTGTGAAATATGGCTTTACAGAAAATATGGAAAGATTGGACTTTTGTTGAATTTGTTAAACTTGTAGGGGAATGAAACACATATACCCCACTTGATGTCATAAATGTTTGGAAGGACATTGTAGGGAAAGACATGGAAGAAAAAAGTGACTGTAAGTAAAACAAGTTTTGTTTTTACAGTATTTGTATGGACATTTCATGATATAAATTGCATGTTGTATGCAGTAAAGGATTTTTAGTTATTGTTGTATGTGATGAAGATATGAATTAAACAATGCCCTTTTTCTTATTTTTTAGTTTTAAGAAATGTAGACATTACAATGTAAAAGGAGAAGAAAAGCTAGACAAAAGCATGTTTAGGTTACTATGTTGAAATCTTGACTTGTTGACGTGGAGGATGGAGGTGTAATAGTGCATAGATTGTAATATATGTAGAGTTGATATGTTCTCTCTTTTGCATAGGTGAATGTCTTTGGCTTAATCTAATAATAAGTTTTATGTGTAAGCAAATACATGAGGATACCAAATGGTACAAGTTTTTCTTTGGCAAATAAATGTTCAGTGTAAGTTGAGAGGTTTGCAAAGCTGTGGATATGGTGCTTGTGTTTCCATGGAGACAAGGACAAGCTCACTATAGGGGTGAGCAATAAAAGCCAGAATACTTTTTAAGGATAAAGGATAATGTTTTCTGAAAGCATATAAGCTGTTTTTCTCATTTGGAAGGGGAATGAAGATAAGACATGAAATCTGTGCTGTAACAGAGACCTGGTTTAAAGGAGAGACCTGGTTTACAGTGGCAGAAAGCACCCTGCGGTACCAGGCTATAACTCATTTCACACCTTTCAGCCCCAAAACATGGACCGAGGCTCCAAAGGTGGTGGCGTCTCCATATGCATAAAGGATATGCACACCTCCAGACTAGCAGCCCAGTATAATGCATCTGAGATACTTCAGGTGCAACTAACATTGGGTAAGACTGTGATCCAGGTCATAGCCTGCTATAGGTCCTCAACCATTTCCCTAGATTCTGAGTCCACATTCCTAAGCACCCTGGAATCTATCAAGGTCCAACCTAACACTCTCATACTAGGAGACTTCAACTACCCTTCCATCAACTGGGAAAACTAATCAATACACTGACCCAATGCTTCCTGGAATTCATCACTTCCAGTGCCCTAGACCAGCTCATTCTGACCCCCACTAGAGGAAGCAACATCCTTGACCTGGTTATTACTAACATGGGCGACCATTTCTCTACACCAATGGCCAATCCCTCTGTCGTCAGAGCTGACCATAAACTAATCACCATGGAAATCCACATCTCACCCACACCCCTGCAAAGATAGCCACCTTGAAAAACTTCTCCAAAGCTGACTTTGGACTCCTAAAAACAGAGGTGGCTAACTTCTTGGCACCCATGCCAATGGAAAATAGCTGCATGACTGCTGAATCATACACCAATGCTCTGTACAAACATGTACATAAATGCATGGAACTAGCCATACCCAACAGAACCAAGATGCTCTCCTCCAACAAAAGGAAGCCAATCTGGTGGTCCCCTGCCATTAATTAACTCTAAAACAGAAGAAAGAAACTGTTGTAGAAAAATCTGAAGTCCCAAGACTGGAAAAACTCCCTTATTAGCCTCAACAAAAAGGTGAGATCCCTCATCGAATATTCTACAGCCTGCTATGAAGGCAGAATTGTGGCAGACACTAAACACAAACAAAGTCTTTTATATATATCAAGAACCTCCATGGCAATACCCAGATTTGCCCTGTGTTACTGCACAATGGTATCTCCTATACTGAGCCAACAGATATTGCCAACATACTGGGGGACAGATTTGTGCTAACTTTACTCCCCCCCCCAGAGGACCAAGCACAATACCAGAAGAATGCCAGGCACCCGACATTACTGCAGCCCAGGTTAAAGCTGCTTTGTCCAAGGCCAAGAATACAGCTTCCATGGGACCTGATAATATCCCTGGCTGTGTTCCATATGAACTACAAAGTGAACTGGCACCACATCTGTGTACCCTGTTCAGTCACAGCCTCACCTCAGGCTTTGCCTCTACCAAATGGCACACTGTTACGGTCATCCCTCTCCATAAAGGGGGAGTGACTACAGACCCTGGGAATTATCACCCCATTAGCTTGATGAGTCTGGTACATAAAGCTATGGCGCGCATCATTATGGACCTGATTAACAAAGATATAGGAAATCTCCAGACTCTGGATCCCATGAAGTTTGGCTTTGTGAAAGGGAGATCATGCCTGCTCAACCTGGTTGACTTCTTTGAGTCAGTCACCAGGGCTATGGATGAAGGTAAGGCAGTGCAAACAGCCTACCTTGATCTGGCCAAGGCCTTTCATACCATTCCTCACTTAGGAATTATTGATAAACTCACCAAACTAGGCATCAACCCCTATATCAGTAGGTGGTTTGTAAATTGACTCAGAGATAGAACACACAGTGTGAAAAGTAACGAACTCCAAGTCAGACTGCTGACCAGTCACGAGTGAAGTCCCACAGGGATTGGTCCTGCATCCTCTCCTGTTGGGCATTTACTTCTCAGAAGTCCATGCCAACACAAAGGGACTCTGGCTGACCAAGTGATGCAGACATCTTACAGAAAGGCCTTACTGAGACCAATGACTGGTGTCAAAACCATGGTCTTAAGCTTAATGCGAAAAAATGCGTCATCATCCCCTTTGGTAAAAACTCAGTTCCCACTAACTACCACATTGATGGGAGCCCACTGAACAATGAAGGTGTTATAAGAGATCTGAGGATGCAAGTTGACAGCAACCTCTCCTTCAACCACTTCATTGTCACTTTGGTCAAAAAGTCCTTCTATATGGCACATCTCATTACCAAGGGTTTTGAATCCAGGAAGAAAGAGGTCATCGTCTCTCTCTACTCTTCCCTCATTAGACCAATCATCAAGTATAATACCCTGTTTGGCATGTACCTCACTAGACACCTGCAACAGCTGGAGAGGCTACAGAAGTACCTCACAAACAGGATCCTAGGCCTTAAACACTTGTCCTACATGGACAGACTCAAAAAACTCCAGCTATTTTCTGGCTCATATCGCCTGCTTAGAGACAATCTCTGCTTGATTTACAAAGCCATGTCTGACCCAGCTCTGTTAGAAATGCTACATCTAAATAAATCCCAGTCCCTCCACACCACCAATGCCAGAGACCTCAACCTCATTACCACAATCAACAGGACATGATGGAGGGACAGGTTCCTCACCCAGAGATTGCCCATGCTCTGGAATAGACTTCCCATACATGTTAAGTGGAGCACCTCACTGTCCCTCTTCAAGAGAAATCTTGATGAGTGGATGGGTAATAGAACGTTCACCCCAGGGATCATGCCAGTGGTTCTACTTGATAGAGGTACTGGGAACTAATGTCTGGCCGATGCTAGGACACTTCTAGGGCTAGGCTTGTAAAATCTCCAGGACCATTAGCCTAGTACACACCTATGAATCTGAGAGTAATTAGTGTATGTAGGAGCACAGGCTGTTATGTGTCTTAGTGTGGATAAAGTTAATGTTAGGTTAAGTTATGTCTGTGTGTACAACTGTCAATTTGGGACAATTATTCCTATCAAAAGGCTAAAACATTATTATCTGAAGATATACATAGTTTTGAATGTTTGTTTTAAGTTAACAGGTTCTAGGGGTGTTTTGGGCTATGTAAAAGTCTTGTAAATGTGCATAGATTCAAATAGAGATGACAAGAAACAAGTGTGTATGAATTCAACCTGCCCACAATTATTGGGTACATGTAATACAAAAGCTGTAAATAGACATTTTAAAAATATGTTATATATAGCAGATGGGAATAATATCTTATTATCATAATGGCTACACTAAATATATTATTTTAGAATGTGAATGGCTGCTTAGTTATAGTCAGAGGGGTAAGAGTATAGAATTATATTAAGAAATGCAGTGTGCAAATAGCATTGCTACAAGGAAATCCACTTGAAAATAACTAAGCATGTAAATTTGATAAATAAAGAATTTCGAGATTGATATTCAGCAGAATATCAAGGACAAATGAAAGGGGAGTACTTATACTACTTGCTAGAGGGGCTCCAATAGTGACAAAAGTGGAAAAAGAAAGTAATGATAGATTTGTGGTTGGAAGGACCTAATGGTAAGGGAGGAAGCTTATGCTGGCATGTATTTATATTCCACCTAAAACTGCTATTATGGCAATTTTGGGAAAAATAATCAGATTTCAGCAGGGAATATTACTTATAGATGGGGAATGGAACTTGATGTATCTGGGGACCTAGAAGGGAAAATATAAAGAGGGCAGATTTCTGAAGAAATTTATGAAAATATTTGGTATGAAAGACATGAATTCAGTAGTAGGAACACAGAAAGAGTTTTTCCTATTATTCCCTAAAGTACAATAACTAGGCTAGACTAGACAGAAATTATATTTCACAGGAACATATACATTTAATAGAAAGCTTTGACACACATCCAATAACTATTTCAGGTAATGCGCCAGTAAAAACTAAGATAAACTGCAGTGTAATGAAGTAAAAATGAAACACTGGTGCTTTCTCATCTACTTGCTAAAAAGAGAGGGATTTAAGGAATGAGAAGTAGAAATTATTTGAGAACGATTAGGGAGAAAAGAAATTACTTCAGAATTTATAGCTAGTGACTGGGATAAAATGAAAGTACAGTTTAATAATAGAGTAGAAATAAAAGAAAAAGAGATATGGTTAAGAAGTATTGAGAATTGCTTAGATGGTCGATGAGGGCTGAGGTAGAGCACAATAAGGGGAATTTCACAGAACAAAAATAGGTGAAACTGCAAAGTGCTAAAGAGAGAATAAGGGGGTATCTTAATAATATGCGTGAGTTTAGAAAGATTGCTGTTAAGCAACTGTTTTTGATAACTCTAGAGCATAAAACTTTTAGCACAATGACTTAGGCAACAGAATGTAAAAAGGTATGTTGCCAAACTTATGGAGCCTATAACAAGAAAAATAACAAGAGATCCTGTTGAGGTGTTAGCGATATTTTGGGGATTTTATGCAAATTTGTATAAAGTAGAGGAATATGAAAAGCAAGAAAAAGTACAAATGGAAATATTTGTGGAATACTTAGGTATGCCAACATTAGAGATAGCTGAGGCTCAACAGTTAACACTAAAGATATAAGGACATGAAGTAAAATGGTAACATACAATCAATCTGCTAGAAATTCTCCAGGGATAGATGATATTTCTGTGGAAGTTTGGAATCTAGGAGGCAAGGAGGTGATAAAGATCTGAAAGGTTTTGTTCAATAGTATTTAAAAAGGAGTGGAAGCACCAAAAACCTGGAAGAAAGCTGTAGTGGCTGCAATATCTAAAAGCAATAAAGACCTATCAGACCTAGTTTCATGTAGGCCCATTTCAATTTTAAACTATGATTATAAAGTAACAAAAAATGCAAAGAGTGAGACCAACACATGTTCCAGGTTTCAAAATATTTAATTAAATAGAATATAAAATAGTAAAAGTTAGTGAGTGTTTTACAACATTAACACTTGCTTCATCAGACCAATTTACTATTGCACTTTAATGAAACATTTAAACAAGACAGTGTCAGCAATCACAGACAGCATAACAAAGCACTATATAACCAATTGTGTTACACTTTTACTATCCATCTGATGGTCATTCAAATTTCACTAATTGTAACAATAAGACCAATCAAAGAAAACTTAAAATAAGACATTACCACCAATGATAGGTGGCTTAATATAACATTGTAACCAGTTTTACTACACATTTGTTAACCATTCAGTGGCTTAGAAAATAGTAATACAGCTGCTCAGATTCCACTTAGTGTAGTATTATAGCCAATTGCATATGTTCCTTAAAATCAAATTTCTACCAGTCATAAACACAAGGGAAAACAATATGAGCAATCCTATTGCAAGGTCACTAGCTAAAATACAGCCATTCAGGCTTTACTTACTGTAGACTTATAGCCGATCATATTCCACAATTAAAAACACATAGTATAGTGGCCAAACTAATCATACAATGCAAACTGAAATAATTTAATTAATAACAGTTGCATATTAGCTGGCCTTTGGTTTCTCCTCACAATAAACATTATCTTCTAACATATTTTCACAGTATTCAAGGAATATGTGATCTCAATAGTAAAAATGTAAAGCTCAGCTTAGCCTAAAATCAAACCCAGGCCTCATACATAAAAAGTAAAACAATTTTACCACTAGACCACAACTACATAGTTGCATTTCAATCTTGTAGCACACTGGCTTTTAAAAATAGTTTCAAAGGGACCTTAGCATTCAAACCCTTACCCCATCTGCTCTATGTTTAATAACCCCTCATGCCTCAGCACATTCAGTTCTGTTTCAAATATCGCCTTGTCTAATATTCAGTGTGATAGCCTCTAAAACATTAAACATAAAAAAAGTGAGTTTCATCAGTGTCAAGAATATGTTTAGACAATGCATTAGTTACAGAATTAATCCTTATTTAATACAAGTGTTCTCTGATACAATCTTTCAATGGTCTATCCATTTTCCCAATGTAAAATGACCCACATACCTGGCAGGCAGCAAGATAAACTACGTGACAGGTGTGACAACTTGCCAGTACTCTGAAATTATATACTTGACCATTATCAGGGTGCACAAATGCATTAACTGTAGATATAAACCAACAATAATGATGGGCAATGCAGGGAATAGTACCTGGTTCCATACTAGTAAGATCTATGCTGGCAGTATTTTTGAGGTAACATAGCATACTCTTGATGTTCCATTTATTTTTATACGTAAACCTCAGGGTCTCTCCAATCACATTCTTAATTGTTGAATGAGTCATTAATATTGACACTTTTAAAACTTCCCTAAACCAAAAATATATTATAATCAATAAAACCAAGTCTCAATACAAATTCAAGATAATTAAGTTATAAAACACGCACAAAAAAA
>NC_056743.1:1624221476-1624239311 GCF_019279795.1 Protopterus annectens | reverse complement strand
GGCTAGATCATTATATAAATGAGCTGTATCTTACATACAAACTGTCCAAGATGCAGATGTTACTACAACATATTTTGAGTTGCTCACACACACACACACTACTGCTAAGATGGTACACTGACAGCTCTACTTTCATATAATTATCTAGATATGTTCAGGTGAAAGTATCAGTTATATGTTAACAGGTCCCTACATTTCCGGCAGCACACTGACATTTCTGGGGATCACAATACCAAGCTACTCATGTGCCAGATTAACCTGTACATGCTGGCCATGAACCAACAGTTGAGGGCTGTACATATGCATACAAGCTACTGGCACTCCCTTCATCCATGTTATATGGGCCTACCCAAGAGTTGGGTTGACACTGCTTAATACAACACTATTATTTGTAGAATGCAACAGTGCAACAACATATCAAAGAAAATGACACAGACGCACTCCATGAATCATACATTTATTAAAGGATTATTACACCTTTATTTATTGAGTTAAAAGACTTTTTGAAGGCTCTCTCATTTATTTTATATAACAGTACATGCATAATAATTACTAACCTGCCTCATGTCGCAGTCTTTGCAGCCTATCTTCATGGGCTTGCAGGTTCATAACCCGGTCATCTGCAGCTGTGAAGTAAATGCAGTGATATTGAGACATACCTTTCCATAGTATAGACAAGCATAGCAATTCTTAGCTACTTAATACAATGGCTACTTACTCAGTACTGGGGCATTAGGCATCATACGGGATTCCTGGATCCACCGGTCCAGTTCATCCCCCCCTACGTCACTTCAGGTCAGAATAATGGTGCCTGACATGCTCACCAGTCTGAGGAACACCAGAGGCACTGGTGAGATCATGGGCAAGGCTGTTCCAGCCCTCCGTTTTATATTGGGTAGCATGGTACTGGCCCCGCAGGAGTCTTTCTTCATGTTTGTGGATGAGGAACCAAACCATAATTTTGGACTCCTGGATGCCGCAGCGTTGCGCTCTAAATCGATTGCCTTCACCAACACCAGCCATGCTGACTGTAGAAGGAAGCTACAACACGTTATAGCAAGTATTCCCACCTGTGGAGCTTAAATATGCCTCATTTCCCACACTTATTTGTGATTGGCCAGTTTTGGAAAAACTCAGCTGAAGGCACGCCTGCTTAGCTGATGTTGGCAATGTTTAAAATTCCTTTGCTAGATATGTGTCTGTTGAAAGTGCACATTTGTGAAATGCTGTCATGGCTTAGTGGTTAAGTACTGTGACTATACTGCACAGTATCCTGAGTTCGATTCCTGTCACTGCTTTTTATTTTCCTGCAGGGCAGACCTGACTGGTTAAGGAACAGTAAAGCAGGTGTGAGCATGTTTACCTGACTTTGCTCAACTTTGCCCGACTTTGCCCAATGTTGCCCAACATTGCTCAACATTGCTTGACGTTGCCTGACGTTGCCTGACATTGCCCGACATTGCACTAGTTAGCACGTGCACAGCTCCGTGCAAAGATGTTGTGCTGGTTAGCACGGTGCTCAGCTATGTGCAATTGTATAATACTGGTAAAACGTGCTTAGCAGTGCTTTATATTGCTTAAAATAGGGTACTCATGCCTCAGAATGCATAACCATTTCACCTTCATATATATATATATATATATATATATATATATATATATATATATATATATATATACATAATTAATTCACTACTAATTTTAACATTTCAATGCTTTTTACAAAACTTATACATAAAAAATGTCCGTAAATATTTTTGTATACAGATTTCACACAGAAAATGGAACGTGCAGTAGCGGGACTCAAACCAGGAATGCCTCCGCTTTGTGCGAAGGCTCTAACCACTATGCTATTGCTATTGCTATGTTGCGTAATCTGCATATATTTTTCTTATTATCCTCTTCTGGTGTCTAAGCTGCTAACTGTAGCTAAGCAATGAGCAAACCCGCGCAAACCCGTGCAACTACGGGCAGCTATATTAGAAGAAAAAAAAAAGTATTTTTATTTTTTATTTTGTAAGTTGTTTAACATATGGGGGAGTGTAGTGTTACATTGTACACATGAGTGGACTCACTCATGTAACTGGAAGTTGTGGCATTTCTTCATTGCAGTGACGTGGATTTTTGGACTGCTCGGCAGTCCGACATGCCACCTATACTCGTCCATGCTCCGTGTAAGCTTTGGAGTTGAGGCAGCGCTCCCTCATTAATATGCATGGCGCGCTGCCATCATACTCTTACACTGGCGCTTCCGTGTAAGACTAATCTAGTCTTACACGGAAGATTAGCAAATCCGGGGGACAGTCTCAAAGTGACATAAGCATGAACAATAGTGCATTCATATACAGGTTTTAAAAATAAAAAAAAAAACAAGTTCACAAAAAACTAATATTTCTGTATGAAGTCAATGTATTTATATATGTGCTTATAAATATAATAATTAAAAATTATATATTTTTTATATATATATATATATATATATATGTGTGTGTGCATGTGCGTGTGTGTATATATATATATATATATATATATATATATATATATATATATATATATATATATATATATATAAATAGATCTTAATGATGGTGCATCTAATGAGAAAGTTGTAGTGAAGCCAATGTTGAAACCATCCTTCGACTGTGAGTTTTCTTCCTCAATCACTAGCCTAGTCAGATCACTAAGTAAACAAAAGTGCTAACTCTATTTGGCTGGCTTGGAGTGTTTCTTTTCTTTTTTTGTGATTCACTTGTCTTTTTGGTTTCCATTAAAAAGGTTGGGAGGTTGGCGTAATGGTTAAGGTATTTACTTTGCAGATGCAATGAGCGGGGTTTGATTCTCACATGTGGTAATTGGCTAGGTTTAAAATAGCCCACAAGGGCAGTTAGCCTAGTAATAATCTATTCTATAGTCAGTGACCATTCAATAAACAAGATATTCAACTGCTCCTTAACATTATGTTATCAGCCATTCAACTCATTTAGTGAGATTTTCTTATAATGAACACTCTCTAACATTCCCCTCATTCTTGTATCATAATCATCCAGATCCATAACAACCATGCCCCTGCCTTTGTCAGGCTTAATAAACCTCACATCCACATTGCTTCTAAGTTTTCCAAGGCTTCTCTACTCGGCTAAACACAAGTTTAAAGGGGGTATTTGCCTAGGAATACTCTTCATATCTATCTCACACACTCTTTCAAAAAGATGTAAAGAGGGGTGCGAAGGGGGATTAAAAGTGCTTGATATATATAAGGGGTCACCGACATATTCAACTGAATGAAAATGTAGGTTTAAATTCAATTTCCTGACATATTGCTTCAGATCTACCAAAGTTCTGACCATGTCATGATTATTGACTGGTACAAAGGTTGTACCCCTAGCCAATAAGCTGCAATCTGTGACCTCAATCCGCAGTGATGAATAATTGAACACCTTAACATCACCAGTGGTGTTCTGAAGAATTCTAAAATTAATCTCTCCAACATCATCATTAATGGATGCAGTTACTGAAATCCCCCCTCCATACTCCCCCCCTCCACTGGGGCCTTTAACCACCCCGGCCCCTGTTCGCTTGAGGGTGTTCTTCCCTGTTGTAATGTTCCCTTAACCTCTCCAACCTTCTCAGTGGTGGAAAGTCCCCTTCTAAAAAAGGTGTGGGAATGTCTTCATTTCCCTCCAAGCCATTGTTGTCATTCCCAGAATTAATGCTAGAAACATTGTTCCGTCCTCTGCCCCAAACCTGGGATTTGGGAGGTTCAGGATAGGCCAAACCAACCCTACACTGTTGTCTATCACATTCAATTTTCTTCACCTTCCTTTCCCTTATAGAAATAACCTGATGTTCTTTACTTTTAAAAATCCTGTTATAATCACATTATTTATATGCATAGCATCATCAACAATAAGTTTGTCCATAACAGCAGCTTCATTCATAAGTTCCACAAGTAACAGATCATTACATTTCATAACCAGCTCCATATACTCTAAACCATGCCTGTCAAACAGTTGTAATAACTCTTTATACAGTAATGAATTAGCCATCAGCCCTGTTGGGAAACCGCCACATGCGTAAACCCTTCTGCATAATCCCTAACCTAATACATTCTTTAAAATAACAATTATCTAATCGGAGCCTTTTTATTTTCATCAGCAAATAGTTCAACTTTTGTAAGTTAGTGCTGTAATCAGAATGACTCACTTCTCCTTCCCCTCCTTCCCCTGAGGGGTTCGGATTACTGAAAAGCCATTCATCATGTAAGCATTTGCAGTGAGCTATGGTCCTTTTCAGCGTATATTTGGTATATATTTTTGATACTCCTAATATCAATTAACTCTATTCTAGTATATGTCCTTGCATCAGCTAACATGTTCATTGAGTCAGAATGATAACGCCTATACATAATAAAACTGGAGCCGCCTTTGTCAGCAGCTCTAATAACAATATTGGTATAATTTTCTATTGAGCGTATGGCCAATCTTTCATTTACAATTAAATTATTAAAGCAATTTTTATTTTGTTTGTGTTCAAATAGACTATAAAAATCATTTTCACATAACTTCCCAAAGACATCAAGTAAATGGATGATTGGTTAATAGGAACAAATAGACTAGTTTTTTCAAAAGGTTGGATAGTGGTCTCAGGTGCATTATTATTATACATAAGCTTTAAAGACAAGTTTCTTAAAAATATTTTTAAGTCGATGATGGTATCTGTCAGTTCTGCTGTTTGTGCAGGAATAAAGGACATCCGTTTCTCCAGCACAGAAATTTCATCAATAGTAAGTATTCTAGATGAAATGTTCCATATTATTAAAGATCCTTCTGTGTCCACATCTTTTTCAAACTCTGATAGCCATCTGTATCCATTTGATTCTTCCTTTTTATTCTGCTTCTGCTGTGTAAGTGACTACTGACCAACACTCACTGTTGGTTTATTGGTAAAGGAAAATTTGGAGATGCTAACCCATGTAGAAATTTGTTACCCTTGATTTCTGGTATCACATCACACATTTCTGGGGATACCCTAGACACATATCCAGAGGTACCAGCTTTAATGGCACCTCTTACTGAATCTTCAAAGTTGGCAGTAGCACCATTTATGTGTATGTTATTCACAGTATTTAAATTATCATTGCTGTTACTATCACTATCAAAGGACTGTTCAACACCAACATCATTACTGGACACATTGCTGACACCATTTGAAAGAAGCTTGGGGTACTTAGATATACACTGTTGTGACAAAGAAAGATTAGTACAAGAACATATATCCAAACCCTCCAAGTTTTGGTTCATATTTCTGGGCCAAGCAAACACATGTCCATTCTTAAAATCTATCACATCCCTTTTCAGATTCTTCCTTTTTTGTTGCAAAAGTCATCTTTCATAGATGATAACAGTACCTAGTAACTCATTTAGTTTCATATCTCATGGAAACTGGCCAAACAGTACATGCTGTTGTTCTGTTATTCAGCTCTAAGTCTGTCTTCCTCAGGTTTAAAGTGCTCAAGTAATAGTCTTATATAATCAAAGCTCACCTCAAGATTTATTTGTTGTCACTTTGGCAACAAATTAGGGTAATTCTCCCCATAGGTAGGCATCTTGAGCACTCTTAGGCCTCAAAGGACCACATGGAACTGCAAACAGGCTTCAAAATGTTGACACTGCATTTGAAACCTTTTTAATTTAAATAAATTGTTTTCAAACTTAGTGAAACCCTCACACAGTTTGCCCAGGTCAACATCCATTCTCTCTCTAAAGGTTTTGGCTCTCTCTTGGGTAAAAATACAACAAAGGATTGTGACTAATGGTAACATATCTCGGCTGGCAGGAGTTGGTGTAGTGAGCCTGTTTTTTTATTTATCGAGAGACATATACGTCTGATTTTGGACAAGAATGTGTATATACTGAAAGACTCTAAACAATTTTTACAAGACCCTTTTTACTTAAAAGTGCATTATCCCACAGATTTTCCTTATTTTGGTTACTTTAGAAGTACAATCCTTATTTACTAAAATACCAAACCAGCATGGTGTTGATGCTGTTAAACGTTTTCTCACAAGGATTAATGTGTAAGAATTATGAAAGATTTATTGATCCACTGTGTTTATTTATGGAGATTGTGCTTGAGAATAATGTATTTGTATTTGATAGCTGATATTACCTACAGAATAATAGACTGGCTATGGGCACTTCTAGTGCCAATAGTTACACCAACACAGTTGAGGTGGAGGAGGAATTTATTCAAAATGGTCATGATTTTGTTGGCTGTATTTTATTTTACCAATGTTTTGTCAATGAGTTCTTCATTATATGGGGGGTAGTGAGAATGATCTGAAAAGCTTTCATGAGTTTTTACATGCATCATCCTCTTTTTTGAAGTTTTACATTAAATTAATCTCCCCGAGAAATTAGTTTTTTGGATGCTCTGATTACTAGGTTAGATGATGGGCATATACTTACTGGACTTTATAGGAAGCCCTGCCATAAGAATACTTATTTGCATAGATGGAGTATGCACCATAGGTGTATCTTTCAGAATATAATTAAAGGGCAGGGGATGAGGGTCTCCAGACTGAATGGCTGTAATGATAAATTTAATGATGAGATTTGAAATTTAAGTATTAATTTGGAAAAGAGGAGTTAGAGAAGCTCCAAAATTAATGCTAATATGAGCCAGATTTAATTTTTATGCCCGGATAGAGCAAAGCCTTATTTTTCTTTATGAGAATGCAATGAAGGTTACATTACTAGAAATCAAAATTTGAATGACAATGTTAAGATCCTCCCTTTTTATACTAGCAGTGTACCTACCATCACTGAAATTATAAAGAAACACTGGTCAATATTAATCACTGATTCAACAATTAAGAATGTGATTGTTGAGACCCCAGGTTTAGGTATAAAAATAAATGAAACATCAAGAGTATGCTATGTTACCCCAAAGATACTGCCAATATTGGTCTTATTGGTATGGAACCGGGTACTATTCCCTGCAATGCCAGTAGTTATTGTCAGTTTATATATACATCAAACACATTTGTGTACCCTGATAATGGTCAAGTATATA
This sequence comes from Protopterus annectens, assembly GCF_019279795.1. Taxonomy (NCBI): domain Eukaryota; kingdom Metazoa; phylum Chordata; order Ceratodontiformes; family Protopteridae; genus Protopterus; species Protopterus annectens. Next base: position 1,624,232,237 of record NC_056743.1, on the reverse strand, counting down.
ATTTCGGAGTAAAGAAGGGTTGTTACACCTGTCATGTAGTTTGTCTTGCTACCTGTCAAGTATGTGGGTCATTTTATGTTGTAAAATAGATAGACCATTGAAAGACCATATCAGAGAACCCTTGTATCAGATAAGGATTAATGCATTTTCTAAATATATTCTTGACACTAATGAAACTCACTTTTTATGTTTATCAAAGTTATAAAAGTAAATATTAGACAAGGTGATATTCAAAACAGAACTGAAAGTGCTGAGGCACGATGGATTATTAAACTTAGAGGGGGTGGAGTAAGGGTTTGAATGGTAAGGTCCATTTGAAACCATTTTTAAAAGCCAGGGGCTACAACATTGAAGCACAGCTACATAGAAGTGGTCCATTGGTTGAGCTTTTTATCTTTTATGTAAGATGCCTGGGTTTGAATCTAGGCTAAGCTGTGTTTTAAATTGTTAGTATTGATGACACACATATTTCTTGAATAGTGTGGAATATGTTAGAAGGGAGTGTTTATTGTGAGGAGAAGCCAAATGCCAGCTGATATGCAACTCTTATTAACTAAATTATTTTATTTTGCATTGTCTGCTTAGTTTGGCCAGTATACTATATGTTTTTAGTTGTGGAATATGATTGGCAATAAGCCTACAGTAAGTAAAGCCCGAATGGCTACAATTTGGCTAGTAACCTTGCAATTTGATTGTTTGTATTGTTTTTCTCTTATATTTATAACTGGCAGAAAATTCATTGCAAGGAACCTATACAATTGGCACTACACTAAGTGGAATCTGAGTGGTGTATTACTTTGTTCTAAGCCACTGAATGGTTAACAAATGTGTAGTGAGATCGGTTACAATGTTATATTAAGCCACCTATCACTGGTAATGTCTTACTTTACTTTCTCTCTGATTGGTATTATGGTTTCAGCTAGTGAAATTTGAATGGCCATCAGATGGCTAGTAAATGTGTAACATGATTGGTTATAGTGCTTTGTTATTCCTCCAATTATTGGTGACGGTGTCTTATTAAATGTTTCACTAAAGTGCAATATTAAATTGGTCTGATGAAGCAACTGTTTATGTTATGAAAGCGCTCACCCTCTTTTATTACTTTTGTATTCTATTTTGTTAAATATTTTTAGCCCTGGAAAGTGTGTTGGTCTCACTTTTTGCATTTTTTGTTACTTTTCAATTGTAGTGTGGAACATTTACCTTTGGAGTCTTATTTGTTTTGGTTTTATGATAATAAAGGGTTTATGTCTATAAAAGCTAAAAGAATGGCAATAGTGTTGCCAAATTTAACAGATATGGATCAGTGTAGTTTTTGGGATGGATACAAACATTTGACAGCGTTAATAGAATGTTGATGATTTAGAGGGAAGCAAAATGTAAGAAAATACCACGGTTGATGGTGGGTCTTGATGCTGAGAAAGCGTTTGATAAAATAAGCTAAGAGTTTTGAGTAGTGCAGTGGAAGCATTTGCATTCTCTGATATAGTAATACGGTTAATTAGAAGGATATATTTAGGATTAGACACAAAAAGTAATGTGGGAGGCTTCTTCTCTGATAAGTTGTGTCTAAACACAGGAATCAGGCAAGGGTGTCCTCTTTCCCATTTATTATTTGTATTATATTTAGAGCCATTGACAAAGAAAATAAGGGGCTTAGAAATTCAAGGATATAATGTAATGTAATCAAGAAAAGTTGGCTTTATTTGCAGGTAATATTATTTTGTACCTGAAAAAAACAGAAAAACATTCTGAGAAAGTTTCCAGTTTTTTTCAGGATATACAAATAATGCAAATGAAACAAAGGCTACAGCTGTAAACTATGTGCCCACACATGAAATGGTTCAGCAATTCCCATATTTATGGGGACAAGATAAAATGAAGTATTTAGGAGGATGGGCTAAGTATATGCGAGAAGAGACTAAACAAATTATAATACAAAAACTGAGAAGTTAGAAGCTTTTTTTAAGGATATGTAAAGCAAGATCCAAATAGTAAAACTGTTTTTTAGTCCATTTAGTTTTATATACAGGTCAAGCATATTTTTACCAACCAGAGAAGTTGTAAACAGTAGTTAATAAAGAGTTGAATGACTTTATCTGAGAGGGCAAGAGGACAAGGATCAGGTGGGATACGTTGATCCTTTCAATAAAACAAGGTGGTTTAGGGTTATCTGATTTAAAGGGATATTTTAGAGCTACATAGGCTACATATTTAAGTCTCATAAATATAATAGACACAGAAAGTTATAATTCAAAGTGGAAAGGGATGATGATGAAGTGAGAGGGGCGAGATTCAAGAAATAAGGAAAAAATGGAATTTTTGATCCAAACATAGTGAAACGTTTAAAACATGAGGAGAGGAAGTCTAAGATTATCTGTTTGCTTAGTTTAGCAGAAGCATTTTAGTGTCAAGTGGGAATGGAAATCAAACCAGACAGAAAGAAATCAAACAGCTACTGAATCTGCCAAAAAAATGAAAGGGTTGATGATGGGGGGGTGGGGGTGGGGGTGGGAGTAATTCAAGAAATAAGGAAAGAATGGAATTTTAGATGCAGATCCTTAAAGAGAATAACAACAGACATACAGAATATTATATTCATAAAGTAGCAGAACGTATTCTATGAACTAAGCCAACACAAGAATGAAAAAAGGAGATTTTTCCATTTTGGATGACTGCAATTAGGGATACAGAGAATATACAAGAGGGGCATGGAATTTACTGGAGATAACTAGCAAATGAACGGAGGTATTAGGAGTAAATATCTAGAGAGGGAAAGTTAATAGAATGGGAAGAGTCCAAGAAGACATTTGGACTGCAGGCTAGAGACTGCCTTCCCTATCTGGGACTGATATCAGAGTATAGGCAAAGAGAAAGGGATAGGGGAATCCTGTTCTGGTAGAATTTTTAGTTGAATCAAGAAAAGAAGCTGCTTTTAAAAAGGGATAATTAGTAGGACATATAAATATTGCACTATAAGTATAAGAATCAAGAAGAGGAGGTTAGAAAAGATTGAGGAGAGAGCATGAATAAGTAATTCACAAGGAAACAGTGGGAGGATATGTGTATGTCTCCTAAATATGCAATGAAGTCTGGAAGATTTAGAAAGTTAACTTGGAAGTAAGTATTTGCACATGTAGTTTTATACCCGAAGCAGACTCCAAAGAATTTTTCTTCAGGTTGATGGCAAATGTTGGAGGTGTGATAGGAAAGAAAGAGGTAACTCGGATATGATATGATATGATATGATATGATATGATAGGATATGATATGGTTATGTTTTGGGAGTGTAATGAATTGGCAGGTTTTTAAATTTTCATTTAGAGTACTCGTTTGGAAATATTGGGTGAGCTGGGATACAGGATCTGAATTGCCTAGACATAGTAAGGCCTTGTTAAGTTTAATTCTGGTGGCTGCTAAAAAAACAATTACTAGAAAATGGAAATCAAGTTCTAAACTAACTGTACTTGAAGTAGTGAACATTGTAACAGTTAGAAGAGCTGAAATTGGGATATTTAGAAAAGGGTAGGGGCAAACTACATACAAAAATGGTAATTAAGGTAAAAATATATGCAGAATAAAGTTTTGGAGGAGGAGTGAGGTTTAAGGGAAAGCAGGACTTAAGCAGTTTATGTAACACTGCATTGATGATAATTGTGTAAAAGCATGTATGTGATGCACAATGTTTGTAAATGTGAACATATTAACATTGTTTGTTTTCTTTTATATAAATGTATATTTGTGTCAAGTGACAATTCAATAAAGATATTTAAAAAATTAATTGATATTGGCACTTCAAAAACAAACCAATCAGAGCAGCAAAAGCTGCAAAATGCACATGATCAGAAAAGGCAACCAGTTTCCTTTTCTGATTGCCTAAACCTAACCAAATAGTAACTCCAAAGAAAAAGGGAAATGGTTTTTCATAAGTTATTGTACCATCAGGCAGTATATGATATGTTAAGTTATATGTAATAACAAGCCAGTCAGATAGTATATGATATGGCACATGAGTTATATTTAATAAACAGTCAGTCAGGAAATATATGACACAGCATATGAATTATGTGAGATATCAAACTTATCAAGAAGGAGCTTTCCTGATTTATTCATGGGGGGCTAAATCTCAAATGCCAAACTCAGCATTTTGTAATAAAGAAAGACCTGATTTGCAGATCTTTATAAAAGTTAGCTTGCTAAGTACAAAATTCCTCCTTGAGAAGGACACATGGATAAAGGTTCCAACAATCCATACACTGATACAACTGCGCTAGCCTCAATATGCCCCAAGTGTTAATTTCCCTCACCACTAATAACTGCAATACCAAAGACCAGGCTTCTCTGCTGAGACTAGTGGAATGGCTGCTAGATCTCCCATGATACTGCAACCTTTTTACTGCTTTCAGCACATCCTTAATATAGTCATTGAATAAAGTTAGAACTGTCCTGCTTAACAATACCTGTGCTATTGGAGCCTACAGCAGCCCCCCCCCCCCCGGGACAAGGAATCCTCAATATCCTTTGAGGAAAGTTGTTAAGAAGTATTAGTTCATAGCCTCACATGTGAAGTTTGTTCAGTTATAGGTAATGCTCTAACTCCAGCAGCCAGAGTTCATTTTATTCCTATCTTCTAGTTAGTTGCCACCATATCTCTCAACTATCCAGATTTTCACAGAATATCCAGATTTATGCCTCATAATTTTGTCCTGTTTCTTAGAAAATTTTGATTTTCTGGAAAATCATTGGCAAATCACTGATGACTGAAGTCAGAAAATAATGGCAGGCATTTGAGTTTCAAACTTCATATCCTTCAGAAAATTCATGCTAACGCAAACCTGTTAGTCTATCAACTTTCTAAGTTTATAAGAGAAATATTTAAAAAGTGTCCCTATTTTTCAGACTTTGTCACCACCCCCCATTATTTGTGGCTTTATCCATATTTCTTGCACTAAGAGGTCGAGAGGTATGGCTGTCACTCTTGGACTTTTGAGTATACCAAACTTGTATACTCTTCCATTTCTTTGCAATTACCACTAGAGGACAGAATGTCACCAGCAGTAGCTTAGAGGGCCAGATTCCAAAAGGATGTGGGCATGGAGTAACAACCTAGGCTGAGTAGTTAACTTATGCTCAAATCCAAAATCAAAGGCTTTGCTTGTCCTTATTTAACATATGCTAATGGGGACTGCAGGAACCTCATACCCAGTTCCAAAAGAGGAATCTGGTTTACAACACAAAAATGCTTCAAAATTGTTCATTCATGAAGGCAGCCAATGTACTCTGAAGCAACAGAGTAGATTACTGAAGACAATGGTCTGTTTTGTCAAAGGAACAGTTTCCACCAGCATGAGAGACTTGGTACTGCAGGCACTACATGGTGGAAAGCTAGCCTGTCTTAAGTAGCACATTCTACATACAGATAGAACTCATCAGCTACTGTGTGGAAACTGTTGGGGGATGGCCATGGATCATGCACATGCCCAGTTTGGTGGTAGAGAGTCATCCCTGAAATGTATTTTTTATTTTATATTATTTGTATTTGTTAACTGGGTAAAGTAGGGACCACAAATGACCAATTTCAGTCTCAGCCCACAGAAATTGTAGGGGAGGGAGCATCTTGCACAGATACTATAGTTAAAAATAGATGAAGTTCCCTGGTGGGTTAGTGGCCCCATGCAGACGCCCCAATCAATGGACAGGGAGATTGAAATCATGAATGGCCTTGTTGCCTGTTATCCATGCATTCACATGTCAACCATGCAGGATTTGCTGTTATGCAGGATGACTTCATGGCCTTGCAGTTCCACATGCATGGCAGATCTGGTTCTGTACACAGGTTTCTCTTCATACAGTGCTACTGCTGCAACTTTGGATGGGTAGGATTGTGCTGCACTAGAAATAGGAATGAGATTCATTACCATGGAATGTCTTAGAATGTCATTTCCCATTTTTAGTGTCTACGGACTCCTAGTCATTCAGTACTATATTATGGGTACCCTGCCAACCAGGATGATGTCATTTCAGGAGCAAGAACGAACATTAGGTTTGGGACAGTGAGGCTGGATGACTCTGCCACAGCTTTCAGTTCTCCCTGATTTGGGGGAATACCAACGATGTTCCTCATATTTTTGTCCTTTCTTGTAAAATGTTTGATTTTCTGTTAAATCACTGAGAATTTCACTCAGACATTAGTGCCAAACATTACAGCTTCATACTTCTTATTGTTTTAGAAAATGCATTTTGATGCTAAACCTGCTTGCTATTCTATTACTTTTCTAAATGAATTACAACTTAGTAGTTGTTGCTTTGTCCCTGGATCTTGACAGCTATGCTCTCTACTATGCTACATTGGAGCTTTATGAATGTTGCCAATAGTATCTTCAGGAATAGTTTCCTGTTAGTTTCTTAGCTCTAAACTGTATGTTTGTAAACTGCTTGAGATCTATTGCCCAAGACACTAGGTGTCTATACTGGCTTGTTCGCTCCATATAGAATACTTATGAGATCCAGTTTAATGATCTGCATGGATTTTGATATCGCAGCATCCCAGAGAAATAAAGAAACACTTTTTATCTGAATTTTATTGATTGTTCCCTTTCTTCAATATGCAGTGACTTCAGAGTTAGAATATTAAAGTATGAAGAAAGGGGAGGTCTAGAGGCTTGTCATCCATGCCAAACATGTTTATTTGTTTTTTGTTTGTGAGTTCATACAAACTGTACAACATTTTGCATATGTGCTTATATGTGTTGTGTACCCATGCCATTATGATCTATGCAATTGCTACTGATCAAGTGAATTTGGATGTAATAGATCCCTTTGGAAACAAGTCAATTTTAATTTGCCTATATCTTTTAGTCTGTAGTTAAAGATTCAGGAATTCACCTAATGATATGATCCTTCAGTGAATTACTGATGGCATGGCAGATAATTAAAGTAGGAATAGCATGGTAGTTTATCAAGTTAGTGATGGCACGGTAATTTATTGCTAAGGTGGCCCTGAAGATTGTATCATCAGTCCACCTTAGGTAGGTAAAGAAACACATATTCCATCTATAATTACCACAACAAAGTGAACAACAGTGAATTCCTTAGACTACAACAACATAACAACATAACAACATAATGCTAGTAAGGACAGTGGCAAAGACTAAAGTATTAAAGGATCTGATAAAATACACGTTTTCAGAAAAACAACTAATAAATGAAAAAAGTGGTAAAAATGCCCAAAAAAGATACTAGTAAACTGTATAAGGCACCGGAAACCAGCTGGTCCACTCAATGAAAGTTTATTCCAAAGCACACACGAATACAGGTACTTAAAAGACACAAAGCACATAAACATTGTAAAATCAGTTCCCCTTACATTTTCATCTTACAAACTTCATCAGATAGGCATATTCTGTCCAACAATCATGTTAAATAGGTTTTCAGTTTGAAATAGACCAATAAGAAACATTTTCCAATTAAATGTAAAATGCAATGTGTGTGAATTAAGACATAGTATAAATGAAATAAAACATATAAAAGCAGTCTAAAACTTGTTATATAAAGTGCATCAAATTGGGGTGTATTGTGTAAAGTTTATCCACATAAAATACTTGGGTTTAAAAACAATGAATATTATTTATATACATCTGTATAAAACAGAAGTAAATGTTAAAACCATATAAGAACAAATAAATCACATAAATAAAACAGACTGTATAAAGTATTTATGTAAGTAAATCTTCAAAGAATGAATTTATGGTCATTATAATAACCCTATTTACAATTTAGCCTAAGTTTTAAAACTGGCTTTAGGGATACCATGTAATTTAACCCTGGATGATTACTGGCATCTAACACCAGTTGCCAGTACAACTGGCTATATTCAAGCCGAGTCTCCCATGGTCCATCCCTGAGATCAGTGGGTACAACTTCTATTACAAATAATTTAAAATCAGCATTTACACATACTTGTGAATGTTTAAAAAAGGCATTGTTGTCATTTTTCTTTCTTATATCATACCCATGCTCGTAAATTCTTTGTTTAAATTTTCGTTCTGTGTTGCCCACATAGAAAGAGTCCCATAACCCACACAAAGCAAGGTAAACCACACCTGTGGTATTACAATTTGCAAACCCTTTGTTTGTAATATGTCTGTTTCTACATTTTAAAAACAAAACTTCGCCACTCCAGATGGTACAACATTGAGGGCAATTTCCACATTTGTGCATTCCTTTCTTGCTACTGAAACAAATACCATAATTGTGGTTATGTGAACCTCCTTCTAATATATTTTTGAAGTTTTGACCTTTTTTATATACAAATTTAAGCGGCTTATCAAATATACAGTTTAGATCTGATAACCTAGCAAACCTGTTCCACTCAATATTTATAACCCTCTTTACTAGGTTACTTTCTCCACTGTATGTGATAACAAGGGCAGATAGAAAGTTACCATTGTCTTCATCAACATCATTGTTGGGGTGACAGTATCAGAGGAAGGCAGGGTTTTACCCAAAATAGGAGCAAATCTGCAAGCCCTAGCCTCCATAACTTCTATACAAACTTCAGATAATAAATCACAAGGGTAGCCTCTAGCCTTAAACATATCCATAATATGATTCCATTCTTTCTGAAAGTCTTGATCATCAGAGGTCATTACCCTTTATTACCCCTCTTTTCTGATGTGGGTGCTGGTGTAATGTAAATAGGAATTAGAAAACGTCTGCTTCCTATGTATTCTAGATTTAAAACCATCACCAAGCCTCTGTATGTTAACAACTAAAAAATACAACTCAACATTGTTTATTTGATGTGTAAACTGTAAAAAAATTGTTGTATTGGTGATGTATTGTAGAAATTCCAAAAATTTGTTTTCAGTGTTGTTCCAAAAAAGACAAACGTCATCAAGGAATTGCCCATAGAAATTCCTGTAGTTTTTAAAGTCTGAGGTAAAAATGTGTTTGTTCTCCCAATATAAAACAATAATATTTGCGTAAGTTGGGCACAGTGTGCTCCCATTGCTACTCCCTTCAATTGTTTGTAGTATTCAGCCTGAAAAAATATGAAATTATTTTTCAGGACTAAATCCATTAAAACTATACAGGTAAGAAACACATTGAAGGGAATAGTTTTGCTCTCAACTAAAAATTCTTCAAACCATAAAAGACCTACATCATGTGGGATACATGTAAATAGGTCTACCACATCCAGTGAAATGAAACTCTGTATGTTATTAGAATTAGTGTCATCAATACATCTCAAAAAATCCCAAGAGTCCTTTAAAATGTTGGCATTGTTCAACACTACCCCTGGGATTAATGAAGCTTGGCGCAAGGACGGTGTTAGCCTTGCGCCGACCGTGCATTATAGAGATGGCACAGCAGCAGCACATGTATATTTATGAAGGCGTGTTGCCACAACGTCCACGTGCATAGGAAACGTGCGTGAGTGCAGGAGGCGTGTCTAAGCACTGCACAGAGGCATGAACATGTCGACTGCAGACGCGCAACCTAAAATGCTGACTAGTACAGCCTGCCTCTAATAGTAATCACTCCTGTCAGTGTCTGTGGATACTGAAATGTATGCAAAGCATACAAGACAGCTTCATGAACACCCAAAGTAAAAAGTAAACACAAAGGCACGTAGCTGAATATTGAGCTCCCGTCCCTCGAACAAATAACATTTAAAACCCCGTGCCCGTATTCCATTGTAGTGTTGATTGTTATACCAAGTGGAAGGGAAACGCAGCATGTTTGTGCACTGCTGCCCTTTGCTAAGCCTAGCCCAATGTTTAGGATGACCACCTGTCCCACTTTGTGAGGGACAGTCCCTCTCTGGGCAGTTGTGTCCTTACCAAAAATATTACAAATGGCAAATGTCCTGCGATTGTAGGACATAATTATGTCCCATATTTTATGTAATAGTTCCATAAAATAGTTATTTCTGTATCTAAAATACCTAAATGTTACAAGAAACAGAATAAGCAACTAAACTGCTACAAGAATAAGATTTCACTTAGGCATAAAAGTAAAGCACTATCCTTTGTATTGACCATGGGTATGTGTTGGCCTGTAAAATCTGACATGTGTCCCAAAAATGTCCCACTTTGGCATTTGAAAAGGTGGCAACTCTACCAATGGTCAGAGCATTCGCTCAATATCTGCCCATTCGTGGTCCAAGTCGTTCTTGTCTGGATGGCCCAAAGATGAACAGGTATTACCAGGTTCTACCTACCATGTCATGAAAGATAAATATTTGCGTGTACCTATGTGTGTGAAGTACAGCATGTGGAAGATCAAAAATGCTAGTGTCGTCCTCATAACCATATTGGTACCAGAGATATGTTGTGTACGCAATGCGTTCTGTTGTCTGTGCCATGGGCCATCAACCAGAGAAGGGATGGATGGTGTGTGTGGAATATGGGGGTGGGGGGTGACGGGAAATTTAATAATTCACCAAGGGGAGACTGGGTCGGATGTACAATAGGTGAACTGGAGGTGTACGAGGGAGCAGTGGGTGAATCAGAAAGGAAGCCAAAGAACAAGCATTCACATCCACAATACAACCTGACAGACCATACTGCAGAACACAATCCCACAAACATATGAACATTAAAATGTGCAATACACATGTACAGAAATGTTACCAGCTCACACCCACATAATGATCTGACCTGAACTGAGCCATCCAACCCCAACACACCTGGATACATAATTGAATACCCATCAACCCCTCCACAGCACACCACCCTCCCCTTCCTGAATGACCAC
>NC_056743.1:1624098976-1624218976 GCF_019279795.1 Protopterus annectens | reverse complement strand
TCTGACGTTTGTACCAAAAATGTCCCACTTTGGGCAGTTAAAACGGTGGCAACCCTACACACACACATATATTTATATATATATATATATATATATATATATATATATATATATATATATATATGTGTGTTTATATATATGTATATATATATATATATATATATATATATATATATATATATATATATATATATATATATATATATATATATATCTATATATATATATATATATATCTATATGTATATATATATATATATATATATATATATATATATATATATATACATACACATATATACATACACATACATACATATAGATATATATATATATATATATATATATATATATATATATATATATATATATATATATATATACACACACACATATATATATATATATATATATATATATATATATATACACACAGAACGAACATGGGCACAAAAAAGCATTCATAACAAATGCGAAGGAAAACAGCAGTGGAACACTGGTATTATCTAGTGCTGACATATCAAGCTGGCCAGAGGTGGCCAAAATCCCTGCATCTCTAACCATAGGTAGGATGCTAACAGTGTGAGTAACCTTGTCCACGTGCTAAATCTGACTTTCAAACAGGTACAAGGCAGTCCCGGTTCCCAGTCAGACAAGCCAAAACCCAGATGACCACATGAACACCCTGACAATCAAATACCCGTATGTGCCAAGACTATAGGCTTGGGAGGTCTGAATATACATTGAGTGAGTCAACATGTGTCATGGGTCCAGAGGAGTAGGGAATGGCGCATGTGTAGTAGTGCGGTTTTCCCAGCAGGAAAATGGATGCCTGCTGTGTTAGTGAAGTGTTGAGGCATGTGTTCGGATAACTATGAACCATGGGTATACATATAAATGAAGCAGAACACCAATAGTGTAGTGGTTAGAGCATCCGCCTAACGAACAGGCATTCACGGTTCAAGTTCAGCTATAGCACATATCATTTTCCTTGTGGAATGAATGTTGTTCTGATGTAAAACTGACATTAAAACATGTAAAAGTGAACGTCAGTATCTCATGGGACTATTAACCAGCTCCCTTCAAAGTGGTACTGTCATAATGAATAAGGTACAAGTAAGCACAAATAAGCGGCAGTAAACATATGTAACACACAGTAAGCATATGCGAGTGAGCTTGCACGGGTGTAAGCAGCGCCCAGCATAGGAAATGTATATACGTATGTACAGATGTAATATATATATATATATATATATATATATATATATATATATATATATATATATATATATATATATATATATATACATATATATAAATATATATAGATATATATATATATATATATATATATATATATATATACATACACACACACACACACACACACACACACACACACACACACACACACACACACACACACACATATATATGTGTGTATATATATATATATATATATATATATATATATATATATGAATAATGAACGTCGTGTCAAAAAAGCATGCACAAGGGATGTGAAGGGAATCAACAGCAACTATGGTATTATATAGTGCTGTCAGCGTATGTCATAAAAAGTTGCCCAGGAGTGAGCAGAGCACTGCTACTCACACCACAGGCAGGGTTTTACCAGTGTGAGTAACATCATTGAATTGCTAAGTCTACTTTACACACAGATAGTAGTCTATGTTGGGACTAGCAAAACTTGTAAAGCGCAAATGGCCGTAATCTATAACACTACCAAGGGCAGGTATGTTTAAAGATTCCATGGCGGGAAAGCCTGTGAATACATGAGGCGGGACAAGATATGTGTAGGGCCCCTAACACTCTCGAGAGGGCAATGTGTAGAGGTGTGTCATGGCTGCGATAACAAGTGGATTATGGAAGTTATGCATGTAAGTTGAAAACAGGTGGTGTGGAGGAAATATGGGTATGAAATTATGGATTGAGGCGTGCCAGTGTTGGATGGCCCGGTTCTAATTGGACCACCCCGAGGAGGTCAGTGAGGTCGTAATAGGTATATATGCATACACACATGCAGACAACAATATGTAGAAGTGCATCCTCTGTAACACATGCATTCCATTTGTAGACATAAATAATAGGAATGTGCACATACAAGCATCGACAGTAGATGGAATAATAGGCTGTGCAGAAGAGGGATGGGATGAAACTGCTAGAATGCAGAGGCATGTATAGTGTCCAAAGTCAGTGCTGTGCTAACGATAATCCAATGTGAGGGCTTCCCCACACATGGAATCCTTCCAGTGATCCACCCGGTATGGCACCGACAAGTACTTAACCAGTCTAACTGTAAAAGAAATATGCTGAACACATACATAACTAGGCTCCCATGTGTAATGTGTGCGATTCCGCATAGTCATACATATTAATGAATTGTAATGTCATGTTAACGGGAGTAAAGATGTAATAAAGTATAGAGTCTAATCCTGCCATAAACACTTGCTTATCCCATGTGGGTCAGCCCAATAATAGCAAACAGTATTCCTTTGGTCGTTCACATCACCAATGTTCATGGACTAAAAGTATGGGAGGTCGGAGGATACGTGGAGTAAGTAAACCGATGGGATGGCTGTATAAGAGTAGGGTGTAGCCAATGTGTAGTGCTATCAATATACCTCGAATCCGACAGAAGAAAGGATGACAGCAGTGTTATGGAGTACATGGGGTGTGTTTGGGGAACCAGGAGCCATGGGTATATGGGTATATATGCATATGGAGGCACAGCAATGGTGAATTCATTAGAGCAACCCCCTAACAAACAGATATTCTCATTCCAAATCACACTGTATCACATTCCAATTACCATCGGTAATCTGTACATGAACATATTGTGACATCTGTCTGCTGTATAACATGCTAAATACCGAGTGCAAGATAACTGGAGTAAAGTGTAGGTGTCATAATGAATAAGGCACTAGTAAGCAGGTGAAGCATATATAAACACCATAATGGATGTGAAAGTGCATACACACACACACACACACACACACATATATATATATATATATATATATATATATATATATACACACAGAACGAACATGGGCACAAAAAAGCATTCATAATAAATGCGAAGGAAAACAGCAGTGGAACACTGGTATTATCTAGTGCTGACATATCAAGCTGGCCAGAGGTGGCCAAAATCCCTGCATCTCTAACCACAGGTAGTATGCTAACAGTGTTAGTAACCTTGTCCACGTGCTAAATCTGACTTTCAAACAGGTACAAGGCAGTCCCGGTCCCCAGTCAGACAAGCCAAAACCCAGATGACCACATGAACACCCTGACAATCAAATACCCGTATGTGCCAAGACTATAGGCTTGGGAGGTCTGAATATACATTGAGTGAGTCAACATGTGTCATGTGTCCAGAGGAGTAGGGAATGGCACATGTGTAGTAGTGCGGTTTTCCCAGCAGGAAAATGGATGCCTGCTGTGTTAGTGAAGTGTTGAGGCATGTGTTCGGATAACTATGAACCATGGGTATACATATAAATGAAGCAGAACACCAATAGTGTAGTGGTTAGAGCATCCGCCTAACGAACAGGCATTCACGGTTCAAGTTCAGCTATAGCACATATCATTTTCCTTGTGGAATGAATGTTGTTCTGATGTAAAACTGACATTAAAACATGTAAAAGTGAATGTCAGTATCGCATGGGACTATTAACCAGCTCCCTTCAAAGTGGTACTGTCATAATGAATAAGGCACAAGTAAGCAAAGTGGTACTGTCATAATGAATAAGGTACAAGTAAGCACAAATAAGCGGCAGTAAACATATGTAACACACAGTAAGCATATGCGAGTGAGCTTGCACGGGTGTAAGCAGCGCCCAGCATAGGAAATGTATATATGTATGTACAGATGTAATATATATATATATATATATATATATATATATATATATATATATATATATGTACATATATATAAATATATATATATATATATATACACACACACACACACACACACACACACACACACACACACACACACACACACACACACACACACACGCATATATATATGTGTGTATATATATATATATATATATATATATGAATAATGAACGTTGTGTCAAAAAAGCATGCACAAGGGATGTGAAGGGAATCAAGAGCAACTATGGTATTATATAGTGCTGTCAGCGTATGTCATAAAAAGTTGCCCAGGAGTGAGCAGAGCACTGCTACTCACACCACAGGCAGGGTTTTACCAGTGTGAGTAACATCATTGAATTGCTAAGTCTACTTTACACACAGATAGTAGTCTATGTTGGGACTAGCAAAACTTGTAAAGTGCAAATGGCCGTAATCTATAACACTACCAAGGGCAGGTATGTTTAAAGATTCCATGGCGGGAAAGCCTGTGAATACATGAGGCGGGACAAGATATGTGTAGGGCCCCTAACACTCTCGAGAGGGCAATGTGTAGAGGTGTGTCATGGCTGCGATAACAAGTGGATTATGGAAGTTATGCATGTAAGTTGAAAACAGGTGGTGTGGAGGAAATATGGGTATGAAATTATGGATTGAGGCGTGCCAGTGTTGGATGGCCCGGTTCTAATTGGACCACCCCGAGGAGGTCAGTGAGGTCGTAATAGGTATATATGCATACACACATGCAGACAACAATATGTAGAAGTGCATCCTCTGTAACACATGCATTCCATTTGTAGACATAAATAATAGGAATGTGCACATACAAGCATCGACAGTAGATGGAATAATAGGCTGTGCAGAAGAGGGATGGGATGAAACTGCTAGAATGCAGAGGCATGTATAGTGTCCAAAGTCAGTGCTGTGCTAACGATAATCCAATGTGAGGGCTTCCCCACACATGGAATCCTTCCAGTGATCCACCCGGTATGGCACCGACAAGTACTTAACCAGTCTAACTGTAAAAGAAATACGCTGAACACATACATAACTAGGCTCCCATGTGTAATGTGTGCGATTCCGCATAGTCATACATATTAATGAATTGTAATGTTATGTTAACGGGAGTAAAGATGTAATAAAGTATAGAGTCTAATCCTGCCATAAACACTTGCTTATCCCATGTGGGTCAGCCCAATAATAGCAAACAGTATTCCTTTGGTCGTTCACATCACCAATGTTCATGGACTAAAAGTATGGGAGGTCGGAGGATACGTGGAGTAAGTAAACCGATGGGATGGCTGTATAAGAGTAGGGTGTAGCCAATGTGTAGTGGTATCAATATACCTCGAATCCGACAGAAGAAAGGATGACAGCAGTGTTATGGAGTACATGGGGTGTGTTTGGGGAACCAGGAGCCATGGGTATATGGGTATATATGCATATGGAGCGGCACAGCAATGGTGAATTCATTAGAGCAACCCCCTAACAAACAGATATTCTCATTCCAAATCACACTGTATCACATTCCAATTACCATCGGTAATCTGTACATGAACATATTGTGACATCTGTCTGCTGTATAACATGCTAAATACCGAGTGCAAGATAACTGGAGTAAAGTGTAGGTGTCATAATGAATAAGGCACTAGTAAGCAGGTGAAGCATATATAAACACCATAATGGATGTGAAAGTGCGTACATACACACACACACACACACACACACACACACACATATATATATATATATATATATATATATATATATATATATATATATATAAATATATATACATGTAAACACAAAAAGTTGTCTTTGTGCCCAAAATGTCACTGATAAACAAAGGAAAGGCACAGCAAATCAGCAAGTGAAAGTTTAATGACACTCCACACGTAAAATCACCGCACAAGCAGAACCAAACAGAAAATAATGCTGCAACAATTTCCAAACATGTTTTTGTCAGTATTCACTTCTTCAGAAATGGTTAACAGTTCTAAATGTGTTTTATATATATATATATATATATATATATATATATATATGTATATATCAGCTGTTATTTAAATCAGCCAATAAAATCCCCAACTCACTTAATAATAAAATTGAATAATTAAACAGTTAACCATTTGTTGTTAAAAATTAAACATAAAACAAACCCACAGGTTTCTTTACAAAAGTATAATGTCATAAAACTCTCATTTTAGTTGTAACAATTGGATACATGTTCTTTAAATAATTTGTGAATTTTACAATGGTCTTAAATAACCTAAAAAAACTTAAAAATATTTTGTGAACACATTAGTGTTTTCTCCATATTAATACACTACCACCCACTAGTGGTGAAACAAAATAATTAACATTGGAAGAGATAAAAATGTTAAAAAGTGAATAAATAATATAAATCTTATGTAACATAAGATACATGATAAAATTCATACCTGTTTAGAAAAATATGTAAAAACATATGAATAAATATAACGTATATTGGTGAATAATTATAACTTGGTTGATCTCAGTTTTAATACAGGTTTTAAAGAAATCATTTCATTTAAGCCTGGATAGCTACCAGCTTCCAAAGTTAGTTGCCAAAACAGCTCTTTATATTCTAAACGTGCCTCCCAAGGTCCACCCCTAGAGTCTAGAGGGACTACCTCAATAACAAAAAATTGATATTTTGCTGACTTACATGATAAAGTGTGTTTAAACAATGCATTGTTTATATTTTCTTTTCTTAAATCATATAAGTGCTCATACACCCCTTGTCTCAGTTTTCTCAATGTTTTGACAATGTAGAAGGAGTCACATATTTCACATGTCACAATGTATACCAAACCACAAGTGTTGCAGTTTGCAAACCCTTTGGTGGTAATGATTTTACCTCTACTTTTCAAGAATATGTTATCTCCTTCCCTGATGTTAACACAATAATGGCAATTTCCACATTTGTGTGTACCTTTTTTGTTACAGAGGTGTATAACCTGTTTTCCACCCTCCGATATGTTCTTAATATTTCGTCCTTTTTTAAAAAACAATCAAAGGGGTACTTCAAAATTTAAATTTAAATCTGAGAAGTTGGTAAACCTATTCCACTCATCATATATAATGTTCTTAACCCTGTTAGTCTCACCATTATAAGTGATAGTCAAATCTGACTGATAATTTTTTCCATCAACTGGAAAATTAATGTTAGTGTTAATGATATTTAAAATTTTTGAAAAGGCAGTTAGCCTAGTACCAGCCTATGATGGTATTTAAAAGTTTTGTTGTATTTCCTAAAATAGGCAACAATCTAATTGTCCTTCCTTTTCTTACTTCGTTGGTCACCCTTTTTATCAAATCATCTGGATAACCTCTTTCTAAAAACATGTTTGCAATAAATTCACATTCTAGTTGAAAAACAAGTTAATCTGAGGTCACCCTGCTGGCTCTTACCAACTGCCCCTTGACAATTGCCTTCTTTTGATGAGGGGGATGTGAGCTGGTGTAATGCAAGTAAGTATTGAAGGATGTCTCCTTCCTGTATATTTTAGACTTCAAACCCTGATTTGTTTTTTGTATAGACACATCTAAAAAAATTGAGTTGAGAACCATCTATTTTGTAGATAAACTTTAAAAATTCCATTGTACTTGAAGCATAATCATAAAACTCAAGAAATTTGTTAGCAGTGCCATTCCAAAAGAGACACTTGTCGATCAAAATAATGACCAAAATAATTCCAATACGGTTTGAAATGAGAATTAAAACAAATCTATTCTCCAAACTGAGCAGTATAATGTTAGCATATGTAGGGGCACAGTGTGCACCCATTGCTACTTCTTTTAACGGTCTATAATACTCACCCTGAAAGTATATACATTTTTTTTCAGGATTAAATCCATAAGAACCAAACAGGTACGAAACCTATTAAAAGATATAGAATCTTTGCTCTCTAAAAATTCTTCAAACCATAAAAGACCTGTTTCATGAGGAAAACAGGTAAATATATCTACCATGACCAGTGTAATAAAAAGTGGGGTGGGTGTTTGTTTAATAGCATCAATATGTTTTAAAAAGTCCCATGAGTCTTTTAAGATATTGGGGTAATCCGTAACTAGTGGCTTCAGGTGGACATCTATATAGTTGGCTAAAGTGGCTGTCAAAGAGCACTCTGCTGACACAATAGGTCTAAGGGTTGGAACAAGTGATTCTTATGGACCTTAGGTATACCAAAAATGGAGGGAATTTTTGGTTTTTCAACATGTAAGCAATTGTAGCTTTCTAAATCAATAAGCCCTTCCAAAAGTAAATCATTCAGACATATTGAAACTTTCCTTGTAGCTATATTAAACTCATTCAAGGGCACTCTTTCATATGTGTTTTCGTCATTCAATATTTTGAACATTTTAACTTCATAGTCTATTTGGTCCATGAGAACCACACTTCCCCCTTTGTCTGGCTTCATAATTCTAAGATTTTTGTTAGTTTTACAGGATTCTAGTTGTTGTTGTTGTTGTGTCTTTCGGCTTTTCCCGGTTAGGGGTCGCCAAGCGGAACTCCGGTCCGCTAATGGATTCTAGTATGTTAAACTCATCCTGTGTGAGATTTGAATGCACTTTGTTATATTTGAGCTCATCTATAAGGCATTTCTATAAGACATTTTCAAAATTTCTGAGGTGTGGATGTAAAGGTGGGTTAAATGTACTCTTTTTCCTTAGAGTACTGAAACCTTCTCTTTTTTCTGCCCCATTGAAAAGTACCTCAAAATTCTTTTGTCTAACAAACATTTTCACATCCACCAATAAGTTAACCATGTTTGCTTTGACCCTGGGGATAAAAGTAAATCCCTTGGAAAACAGTTTGAAATGTGTTTTTGTAATAGAAAGATTAGTATAGTTGAATATTTTAAAATCTCTGTAACTATAAATACAATCATTGGTAGTTATATCATCTACGCTTATTTTTTCCACTTCTGTTCCTTCCCTTCTGATAAAGATTCTGGTTGTTGTAATTTATGGGTTCTTTCATTTTCAACAGCTCTAATCTCCTGGGGGAGGGAAATTCTAAAGGGTCACTTTCATTTTAAAATTCACTTTGGTCATTGCACAAATCATTGTTAACAAAAACGTCATTATATCCTTCACCTCCATAATTAAAATTTTTGTTAACCCCAACTGGTTTTGGTAAAGGATATTGTATATTATTGCTGTATGCAAACATATCTCTATCAAATTTTCTTATTTTTCTATCATATACCTTCATACATTTAGACTCCACATCTTTCAACGTCATGGTATTTAAACCTCTCCATTTCAATACCAAACAGTAAATCATTTACAATTTTCTTATTTATTTCATCTTTTGCCATATACAACTTCTCCATTTCAACTTCATTATTTGAAATAATAGCTCGCATGATATCCAAACCACATCTATCAAATGCCATAATCAAATCTTTGTGAAACTGTGAACCTTCCCTTACATTGTTAGGATATTTACACACAGGAAGCCCCCTTTGGGACTATACTAGAATGAATACAATGTTTCAAATAAATGTTGTCCATTTCCATAGATTTGTATTTAAAAAATAAACTGTTCATTTTAGTAACCATCTTGGCATAAGAATCATGTTTACTGCTAACCTGCAGCCTAATCGGCTCTTTAAAATCAAATTTAAATTCAAGCAGGTCTTTAAAGTTAATGTCAGTACCTTTGTTTGTAACAGTTGTAGCGGCTGGTGGTAGAGTAACAAGTTGTTTTGGTTGTGACCTAGCGACTCCACTAGTAACTGCCGCTGTTTTTCCAGGTATAGAGAGTTTCGGGAAACCATCTAAACTAGTCCTGGAACCCTGACTGGTCTCTCCTCTACTGCTCATTCTATTACCAGAGCTGGATACAGTCCCTTCCTTCGAAGCTGGACCTCTAACTCTTTCCTGATTGCACGGAATAGAAGGCTGGATGGAAAGATGCATTAATGATTGGCTGAGTGGTGTCAAAACGCCAACTAACTCAAAAATCTGCTCAATCAATTTGTGAAGTTCCCCCACTTCATTAGCCTTCCTGGAGTTGTCGCAGTCATCTCCATTATGACTGCTAGAGCTTGCCGAAGATTCCATGACCACAAACCAATACTAGTAAACACAAAAAGTGGTCTTGGTGCCCAACATGTTACTGATAACCAAAAGAAAGGCACAGCAAATCAGCAAGTGAAAGTTTAATGACACTCCACACGTAAAATGACTGCACAAGCAGAAGCAAACAGAAAATAATGCTGCAACAATTTCCAAACATGTTTTCGTCAGTATTTACTTCTTCAGAAATGGTTAACATATATATGTCAGCTGTTATTTAAATCAGCCCATAAAATCCTCTACTCACTTAATAATAAAATTGAATAATTAAACAGTTAAGCATTTGCTGTTAAAAATTAAACATAAAACAAACCCACAGGTTTCTTTACAAAAGTACAATGTCATAAAACTCACATTTTAGTTGTAATAATTGCATACATGTTCTTTAAATAATTTGTGAATTTTACAATGGTCTTAAATAACTTAAAAAACTTAAATATATTTCATGAACACGTTAGTGTTTTCTCCATATTAATACACTACCTCCTACTAGTGGTGAAACAAAATAATTAACATTAGAAGAGATACAAATGTTAAAAAGTGAATAAATAATATAAATCTTATGTAACAAAAGATACATGATAAAATTCATACCTGCTTAGAAAAATATGTAAAAATATATGAATTTATACAACATGTATATTGGTGAATAATTATAACTTGGCTGATCTCAGTTTTAATACAGGTTTTAAAGAAATAATTTCATTTAAGCCTGGATAGCTACCAGCTTCCAAAGTTAGTTGCCAAAACAGCTCTTTATATTTTAAATGGGCATCCCAAGGTCTACCCCTTGGGTCTAGGGGGACTACCTCAATAACAAAAAATTGATATTTTGCTGACTTACGTGATAAAGTGTGTTTAAACAATGCATTGTTTACATTTTCTTTTCTTAAATCATATAAGTGCTCGTACGCCCTTTGCTCAGTTTTCTCTCCGTTTTGTCAATGTAGAAGGAGTCACATATTTCACATTTCACAATGTATACCAAACGACAAGTGTTGCAGTTTGCAAACCCCTTGGTGGTAATAATTTTACCTCTGCTTTTCAAAAATATGTTATCTCCTTCCCTGATGTTAACACAATAATGGCAATTTCCACATTTGTGTGTACCTTTTTTGTTAGAGAGGTGTATAACCTGTTTTCCACCCTCCAATATGTTCTTAATATTTCGTCCTTTTAAAAAAAACAATCTAAGGGATTCTTCAAAATTTAAATTTAAATCTGAGAAGTTGGCAAACCTATTCCACTCATCATATATAATGTTCTTAACCCTGTTAGTCTCACCATTATAAGTGATAGTCAAAGCTGACTGATAATGTTTTCCATCAACTGGAAAATTAATGTTAGTGTTGATGGTATTTAAATTTTTTTTTGTATTTCTTAAAATAGGAAAAAATCTAGTTGTCCTTTACTTCGTCGGTCACCCTTTTTATCAAATCATCTGGATAACCTCTTTCTAAAAACATGTTTGCAATGAATTCACATTCTAGTTGAAAAACAAGTTCATCTGAAGTCACCCTGCTGGCTCTTATAAACTGCCTCTTGACAATTGCCTTCTTTTGATGAGAGGGATATGAACTGGTGTAATGCAAGTAAGTATTGGAGAAAGTCTCCTTCCTGTATATTTTAGACTTCAAACCCTGATTTGTTCTTTGTATGCATACATCTAAAAAACTTTGTTGAGAAACATATATTTTGTAGGTAAACTTAAAAAATTCCATTGTATTTGAAGCATAATCATAAAACTCAAGAAAATTGTCAGCAGTGCCATTCCAAAGGAGACAAATGTCATCCAAATAACGACCATAACAATTCCAGTCGGGTTTGAAATGAGAATTAAATACAAATCTATTCTCCCAACTGAGCAGTATAATGTTAGCATATGTAGGGGCACAGTGTGCACCCATTGCTACTCATTTTAACTGTCTATAATACTCACCCTAAAAGTATATAAAATTATTTTTCAGGATTAAATCCATAAGAACCAAACAGGTACGAAACCTATTAAAAGAAATAGAATCTTTGCTCTCTAAAAATTCTTCAAACCATAAAAGACCTGTTTCATGAGGAATACAGGTAGATAGATCTACCATGTCCAATGTAATAAAAAGTGGGGTGGGTGTTTGTTTAATAGCATCAATATGTTATAAAAAGTCCCATGAGTCTTTTAAAATATTGGGGTAATCCATAACTAGTGGCTTCAGGTGGACATCTATATGTTTGGCTAAAGTGGCTGTCAAAGAGCCCTCCGCTGACACAATAGGTCTAAGGGGTGGATCCAAGTGATTCTTGTGGACCTTAGGTATACCAAAAATGGAGGGAATTTTTGGTTTTTCAACATGTAAGTAATTGTAGGTTTCTAAATCAATAAGCCCCTTCAGAAGTAAATCATTCAGACATATTGAAACTTTCCTTGTAGCTATATTAAACTCATTCAAGGACATTCTTTCATATGTGTTTTCATCATTCAACATTTCAAACATTTTAACTTCATAGTCTATTTGTTCCATGAGAACCACACCTCCCACTTTGTCTGGGTTCATAATTCTAAGATTTTTGTTAGTTTTACAGGATTCTAGTACGTTAAATTCATCCTGTGTGAGATTTGATTTCAGCTCATCTCTAAGGCATTTCTCTAGGACATTTTCAAAATTTTTGAGCTGTGGGTGAAAAGGTTGGTTAAACGTACTCTTTTTCCTTAGAGTACTGAAACCTTCTCTTTTTTCTGCCCCATTGAAAAGTACCTCAACATTCTTTTGTCTAACAAACATTTTCACATCCACCAATAAGTTAACCATGTTTGTTGTAACCATGGGGATAAAAGTAAATCCCTTGGAAAACAGTTTGAAATGTGTTTTTGTAAGAGAAAGATTAGTATAGTTGAATGTTTTAAAACATCTGTAACTATAAATATAATCATTGTAGTTATATCATCTACGCTTATTGTTTCCACTGTCTGTTCCTTCCCTTCTGATAAAAGTTCCGGTTGTTGTAATTTATGGGTTCTTTCTTTTTCAACGTCTCTGATCTCCTGAGGGAGGGAAATTCTAAAGAGTCACTTTCATTATAAAATTCACCTTGGTCATTGCACAAATCATTGTTAACAAAAACGCTATGATGTCCTTCACCTCCATAATTAAAATTTGTGTTAACTCCCACTGTTTTTGGCAAATGATATTGTTTATTATTGCAGTATTCAAACATATCTCTATCAATTTTTCTTACTTTTCTATCATACACTTTCAAACATTTAGACTCCACATCTTTCAACATGTCATGATTTATTTATTTCATTATTTCAAGCGGTTCTGCTTGTGTAGTGATTTTACGTGTGGAATGTCATTAAACTTTCACTTGATGATTTGCTAGGACTAGTTTAGATGGTTTTCCAAATCTCTCTATATCTGGAACCACAGCGGCAGTTACTAGCGGAGTCGCTAGGTCACAACCAAAATAACTTGTTACTCTATCACCAGCCGCTACAACTGTTACAAACAAAGGTACTGACATTAACTTTAAAGACCTGCTTGAATTTAAATTTGATTTAAAGAGCAGATTAGGTTGCAGGTTAGCAGTAAACATGATTCTTATGCCGATTTGGTTACTGAAATGAACAGTTTATTTTTTAAATATAAATCTATGGAAATGGACAACATTTACTTGAAACGTTGTATTCATTCTAGTATAGTCCAAAAGGGGCTTTGTGTGTGTAAATATCCTAACAATGTAAGGGAAGGTTCACATTTTCACAAAGATTTGATTATGGCATTTGATAGATGTGGTTTGGATATCATGCGAGCTATTATTTCAAATAATGAAGTTGAAATGGAGAAGTTGTATGTGGCAATAGATGAAATAAATCAGACAATTGTAAATGATTTACTGTTTGGTATTGAAAAGGAGAGGTTTAAATACCATGACATGTTGAAAGATGTGGAGTCCAAATGTATGAAAGTAAATGATAGAAAAGTAAGAAAAATTGATAGAGATATGTTTGAATACTGCAATAATATACAATATCCCTTACCAAAAACAGTGGGGATTAACAAAAATTTTAATTATGGAGGTGAAGGACATAATGACAGTTTTGTTAACAATAATTTGTGCAATGACCAAGGTGAATTTTATAATGAAAGTGACCCTTTAGAATTTCCCTCCACCAGGAGATCAGAGAGGTTGAAAAAGAAAGAACCCATAAATTACAGTAACCAGAACTTTTATCAGAAGGGAAAGAACAGTGAGTGGAAACAATAAGCATAGATGATATAACTACCAATGATTGTATTTATAGTTACAGAGGTTTTAAAATATTTAACTATACTAATCTTTCTATTACAAAAACACATTTCAAACTGTTTTCCAAGGGATTTACTTTTATCCCCAGAGTCAAAGCAAACATGGTTAACTTATTGGAGGATGTGAAAATATTTGTTAGACAAATGAATTTTGAGGTACTTTTCAATGGAGCAGAAAAAAGAGGTTTCAGTACTTTAAGGAAAAAGAGTATGTTTAACCAACCTTTGCACCCACAGCTCAGAAATTTTGAAAATGACTTGGAGAAATGCCTTAGAGATGAGCTCAGATATAACAAAATGCATTCAAATCTCACACAGGATGAATTTAACATACTAGAATCCTGTAAAACTAACAAAAATCTTAGAATTATGAAGCCAGAGAAAGGGGGAGGTGTGGTTCTCATGGACCAAATAGACTATGAAGTTAAAATGTTCGAAATGTTGAATGACGAAAACACATATGAAAGAATGTCCTTGAACGAGTTTAATATAGCTACAAGGAAAGTTTCAATATGTCTGAATGATTTACTTCTGGAGGGGCTTATTGATTTAGAAACCTACAATTACTTATTGACAAACCAAAAATTCCCTCCATTTTTGGTATACCTAAGGTCCATAAGAATCACTTGGATCCACCCCTTAGACCTATTGTGTCAGCGGAGGGCTCTTTGACAGCCACTTTAGCCAAACATATAGATGTCCACCTGAAGCCACTAGTTACGGATTACCCCAATATTTTAAAAGACTTATGGGACTTTTTAAAACATATTGATGCTATTAAACAAACACCCACCCCACTTTTTATTACATTGGATATGGTAGATCTATTTACCTGTATTCCTCATGAAACAGGTCTTTTAGAGAGCAAAGATTCTATTTCTTTTAATATGTTTTGTACCTGTTTGGTTCCTATGGAGTTAATCCTGAAAAATAATTTTATATACTTTCAGGGTGAGTATTATAGACAGTTAAAAGGAGTAGCAATGGGTGCACACTGTGCCCCTTAATATGCTAACATTATACTGCTCAGTTGGGAGAATAGATTTGTATTTAATTCTCATTTCAAACCGTATTGGAATTATTTTGGTCATTATTTTGGTTGACATGTGTCTCTTTTGGAATGGCACTGCTAACAAATTTCTTGAGTTTTATGATTATGCTTCAAGTACAACGGAATTTTTAAAGTTTACGTACACAATAGATGGTTCTCAACTCAGTTTTTTAGATGTGTCTATAAAAAGAACAAATCAGGGTTTGAAGTCTAAAATATACAGGAAGGAGACATCCTTCAGTACTTACTTGCATTACACCAGCTCACATCCCCCTCATCAAAAGAAGGCAATTGTCAAGGGGCAGTTGGTAAGAGTCAGTAGGATGACCTCAGATGAACTTGTCTTTCAACTAGAATGTGAATTTATTGCAAACATGTTTTTAGAAAGAGGTTATCTAGATGATTTGATAAAAAGGGTGACCGACGAAGTAAGAAAAGCAAGGACAACTAGATTGTTGCCTATTTTAGGAAATACAACAAAAATTGTAAATACCATCATAGGCTGGTACTAGGCTAACTGCCTTTGCAGGCCATTCTAAGTCTAGCCACTTACCCCATGTGAGAATCAAACCCTGCACTTTCTGTTTGCAAGGCAAACACATTAACCATTATACCATCCTCCCACCCATAAGCACTAATGTTAATTTTCCAGTTGATGGAAAACATTATCAGTCAGTTTTGACTATCACTTATAATGGTGAAACTAACAGGGTTAAGAACATTATATATGATGAGTGGAATAGGTTTGCCAACTTCTCAGATTTAAATTTAAATTTTGAAGAACCCCTTAGATTGTTTTTTAAAAAAGGACAAAATATTAAGAACATATTGGAGGGTGGAAAACAGATTATACACCTCTCTAACAAAAGAGGTACACACAAATGTGGAAATTGCCATTATTGTGTTATCATCAGGGAAGGAGATAACATATTTTTGAAAAGTAGAGGTAAAATTATTACAACCAAAGGGTTTGCAAACTGCAACAGTTGTGGTTTGGTATACATTGTGACATGTGAAATATGTGACTCCTTCTACATTGTCAAAACATTGAGAAAACTGAGACAAGGGGCGTACGAGCACTTATATGATTTAAGAAAAGAAAATGTAAACAATGCATTGTTTAAACACACTTTATCATGTAAGTCAGCAAAATATCAATTTTTTGTTATTGAGGTAGTCCCCCTAGACCCTAGGGGTAGACCCTGGGAGACCCGTTTAGAATGCAAAGAGCTGTTTTTTGCAACTAACTTTGGAAGCTGGTAGCTATCCAGGCTTAAATGAAATGATTTCTTTAAAACCTTTATTAAAACTGAGATCAGCCAAGTTAAAATTATTCACCAATATACATGTTGTATAAATTCATATATTTTTACATATTTTCTAAGCAGGTATGAATTTTATCATGTATCTTTTGTTACATAAGATTTATATTATTTATTCACTTTTTAACATTTATATCACTTCCAATGTTAATTATTTTGTTTCACCACTAGTGGGTGGTAGTGTATTAATATGGAGAAAACACTAACGTGTTCATGAAATATTTTTAAGTTTTTTTAAGTTATTTAAGACCATTGTAAAATTCACAAATTATTTAAAGAACATGTATCCAATTGTTACAACTGAAATGTGAGTTTTATGACATTGTACTTTTGTAAAGAAACTTGTGGGTTTGTTTTATGTTTAATTTTTAACAACAAATGCTTAACTGTATAATTATTCAATTTTATTATTAAGTGAGTAGGGGATTTTATTGGCTGATTTAAATAACAGCTGACATATATATGTTAACCATTTCTGAAGAAGTGAATACTGACGAAAACGTGTTTGGAAATTGTTGCAGCGTTATTTTTTGTTTGGTTCTGCTTGTGAGGTGATTTTACGTGTGGAGTGTCATTAAACTTTCACTTGCTGATTTGCTGTGCCTTTCTTTTGGTTATAAATACATATACATATATGTATAGACATATATTTCGATATATATATATATATATATATATATATACATATATATATATATATATATATATATATATATATACATATATATATACATATATATATATATATATATATATATATATATATATATACACATATATACATATATATATATATATATATATATATATATATATATATATATATACATATATATATATATATATATGGTTGCAGACATACATATATGTATATATATATATATATATATATATATATATATATATATATATATATATATATATATATACATATGAGTTGTTCGACAACTCAAAACATCGACAGTGACTTCACCAAGTCAAATAACCCGACATAAAACAGGACGTTTAGGTAACGGATGTAAATTCGCTACTCATGCCTAACATGGTTTAGTAAGTGTGGCAGTGTCATGCAACCATGGTAGGCATGAGTAGAGAATTTACATCCGTTACCTGGTAAACGTCCGTGTTTTGCAATGTCGGTTATTTGACTTGTCGGTGAAGTCACTGTCGATGTTTTGAGTTGTCAATCAACTCATATGTACCCATACATATATATATATATATATATATATATATATACACATATACGTACGTATATAAATACATAACTACATATATATATATATATATATATATATATATATATATATATATACATATGTGTGTGTGTGTGTGTGAGTGTGTGTGTGTGTTTGTGTGTAGATATATAGAGATATACAGCTATGATAGGAAAAAGCACACTGGAATGACATATGTTCACAGGCTATGGCAATGGAAATGAGGAGCCCAGGCAAGACACATGACAGACGTAGCATGCCCTTCCACCCCCCCTACAGCTGGACACGGGAACTATACACGCAATCAATGTAAAGTGTCCACTGTTCCCAGACCACAGGCAGGATACACCTGGGGGGGGGACACAGTGCACCCTTGGATTCTAATCATGGAACACATACTGGAACGTCCCTTGCGGGACACCCCAAAAATTGGCCAAACCATACAAATGTGATAGATCGTCCATTTTGTCTGCGGTGTATACAGACTCAGAATACAAGGGTGGTACTGATTACCCATGGGCCAAGAAAATTGTATGAAATGGGTCCCGTGAAGTGGGGAGTGGGCAGCGTGTAGTGGTGTGTCCAGAACTGACCAGGTCCCAGAGTAAGGGTAGGTGCTGTTGAGGAGGTGAGGGTGGGGGAACTATGGGTAGCTACTTATGAGTCTAGGTGCGCAGGTGTTGGCTGATGTTGGCCAATATGGACAGCCCTAGGGATGCAATCGAATGTGTTCATTGGGCAGAGGTGTCGCCCAATGAGTAGCCACACCCACTGTGAGACCCACTAAAGCAAAGTGTAATCTATATGGCAAGGAATGGAATAACCAGATGTAGGCGTATATATGTAGAGCTATGTGTGTGTGTGTGTGTATATCTACCCATAACAAGATAGAGATATGCTTCTCCCTTGCCGTAGTATGAATGTATACATACAGAGAATGAATCTATACATATGCAGACAACCACGGATCCACATGTCATTAGATTTTTATATATATATATATGTATATATATATATATATATATATATATATATATATATGGGTCTACTTCTATTCGCTGACAGCCCATTTCACTGAAACCCATTTCGTTGACAGCTCATTTCATTAACAAACATTCTAGGTGGGGGCTGCCCACACACCCCAATGTGGGGGCTGTGCCCCCACACACCCCCAACTATATATAACAACTCCACAGTCGCACAACAGTGGGAGGGGAAAAACCCAGGTTTTGCCTTGAATACTTTGTCAATGAAATGAGCTGTCAACGAAATGGGTTTCAGTGAAATGGGCTGTCAGCGAATAGAAGTAGACCCATATATACAAATATATATATATAGATATATATATATATATATAGACAGCAAGTTATGAATATACATGTATGCATACATATGCAGATATATTTGTATATATTAATGTAAATATATATATTTATATATATATATATATATATATATATATATATATATATATATATATATATGTTACAGTAAATATACACATGTATATACCTAGAATATGGTACAGCAGTTATAGTAAATGATGTTCACAGGCCGGGCATATGTTGGTGGGAGGTCCAATAAACAAACGTGTATCCCCCACCCCCCAGCTAGGCCGGTGAGACATATAGACATGCAATAAAGGTAAATACACCACTGCTTCCCAGACCACCAGCAGGAAACTTCCAGTGGGAGAGATCTGCAAGGTCTACACTTGAAACATGGATATTGATGTCCCTTGTGGGACACCAAAAATTAGTGATTGGAGCCAGGCCCCGTAATAATTTATCCAACCAGGCTGTAGATGTACACGTACCAGTAGGTTGTGCAAGCCTGATAACACATGGGTCGACACAACGTATGACATGTGTCCAGACACAGGGAGAGTGGACTGTGTGTAGTGGTGTGTTTATATCCCACCTGCATCCACAGTATGGATGAGTGCTGTAGAGGAGTGGCAGGTAGGGGAACTATGGGTATGCGATTATGGGCTTAGGCATGCAGGTGTTGGCTGGCAGAGCTGTATTAGGACCACCCCGTGGATGTAAGTAATATTCTGATGTGGGAATAGCAGATGCCCATACCTCCCAAACCCTAAGAGCACATCCACTGGATAGTCTGTAAACCATTGGGGGAACACATAGGGACCATAGCATTGAACTGTCCCCGATTACCAGAGACGTCCATGATTACGACTCAGAATCTAACTCTGTCCCACATAAACCCTCCTAGAACTAGCGATATTAGGAGGAAAGGTGGTGGAATACACATAATGAATAACAACAACATGTAAGAGTCATAAACAGCATATACCTCAGACAATGTGTATGAATACATATGCTCTGGGTCTGTCAATGTGTCAGGTTAATAGCACCAAACTTCTAAATGTGTCTCTGATGTTGTTATGCAGTGTCCCTGATTCAGTGTTCATTCTTCCCCATTCGTATGAAAGGTCTGATAGTGACAGAAAGTGCATATTCCGCCGACTATCTTAGGAAGATAATAGAATAATAGGTTAGGGTTACCACCTGTCCACTTTTGCAAGGGACACTCCCCTTTGGGCAGTTGTGTCCTGCAAAATAATTGAAATTATGGCAAATGTCCTGAGATTTTAGGACAATGATTTCCTATATTGTCTGTAGTAGGTACATAAAACAATTATTTTGTATTATTATGTATTATTTTGTATCTGAAACACCTAAATGTTATAAGAAACAGTATAAGCAACTATAATGCTACAAGAATAAGCTTTTATTTAGGCAAAACAGTGAAGTACTTTCCTTTGTACTGGCTGTGGGTATGTTTTGCCCTGCAAAATCTGATGTCTCTACATAAAAATAGTCCCACCTTGGGCAATTGAAAAGATGGCAACCCTATAATAGCTATGTGGTAGCATGACTCGGCCGATGGATGTGGGTCCCAAAACCCAATTACTTGTCTGTATTGAAGAGTCTCAGTTCCCATGTATCAGCCAGATGGGAGCAGATTGTAAGAGGAACACACAAATAATATGATTAAATCACTGGAGAGGCTGCCAATTCCGTACAGTCGAATGGCATGCTGTCGCCTAATGGGCAGCCATTCCCAATACTGTAGGCATGTAATCTGATGTAATAGGCATCACAAGGTAATATTGTGGTCCTCGCTCTCAACCAGGGGTGTGAGTGGCAGATGCAAGCACCAATGTCGGTGCATTTGCAAGTGCGGGAGTGAGCGGGTGTAAGCCTGTTTGGCAACCAGTATGCGAGTATTGCACTGGTAAAGCAATGTAGAGGCTAACCGAGTGTAAGAAGCTGTAACCAGAGGTTAGCATTGCTTAACACCACGCAAACCCATGCACACCCACTTACAACTGCTTTAATGTGCCTTACTCCCTTCATATCCAATGGCCTTTCTGCCCTGCAACTAAATAAACGTCCTCTGCAAGGCTCAGAACCAGGACCCTGCACACACAGCTAATGTGATTTACCAATACGCCATGGCAGATATACAGACAATGGACAGTACCACAAACATATCATACAGAGCAGTCATTCAACAGTATAGGAATGTATCCCATCATGTAGATGTATATGTGAGGGTTTATGACCAGCATATAGGTACATACATATATAGAGATATATCAGGAACATACCATGTGGCAACAAAGCATTACAAATGAATGAAACAGGAAACACCAGTGATGCCTGTATTATGTAGTGGTGCTGTTCTATGTAATCTCAAGACTCCCTCAGACAGACATGTGTCATTCATACACGTAAACAGTTGTACATTGGCCGTATACATCACTCTGTGCATGTAATGTACATTAACACAATAGTACCTGTTCAATCATTATGTGTGAACAGTACTCTTGCAAGGAGCTGTGTGCAACATCATCATCATGATAAAGGTAAATGGGGTAACAATAGAGGGACAGGTAGTGTTGTGTGTACAATGGGGTCATCCTCATCACTTGTACCTGGACCATTTAGGAGTGATGTGCATACCAGGATTGTGAGCCTGAGGGACAGGAGTGAGGATAACAGGAGTATGTTGTGATGCATATTACAAGGGTTACATGTGTCCAGTGGGCACGTGTGTGAAATGGACAGCTATGTATAGGGCAGATGTTGTCCTAGGTGCTGATTGGCCTTATGTTTAAGTAGGGTGAGGGTCGGATGTGGGGGAAGGAGAGTAGGTATGGCTGTGGAGGATAGGTAGGGTAGGATCACAGACAAGACAGCATACAGGGTCGGTATATGACCCATGTGGGGGGATACACCTCAGACGGGGATGGTTGTTCAGCATTCACAAGGCCATGGGAACAGTGGGACAGAGGTCCCCAGCCATGGGCAGCTGCCACTGCACCTAAACAGCTGCAAAGGAGGCAGTGCTGGCGGCTGTCCAGGAGGGGCAGCCTCACCCTGTAAATGTGGCAGTCTGCCCTTGAGCTTACGTATCTGGCTTCAGAACCCTTTATTGTGCCCCCAACGCAATGCATCTGGGACCGCACGACAGCAGACATGTACCTGTCTGTCCTGCTCCCAGGGGGGACATGCCCCATCCTCAGTGGTGGTACCAACAGAAGGTGGTGCAGAGCCAACAGAGGTTGATGTCCAAGGCTGGGCCCCAGATGTGCTGGTGCCCAGTGCCATGGTCAGCTGAAGTGGGACAGGAGGTTCTGCCGTGACCTCCCAACCCATTCAGCCTATGGTGTTGCAGTTTAAACCCACATATGGCTTACTGATTGACAACAGCATACAGGATTACCTACAACAGTATGCATATATATCACCATCAACTCAACACAACAGATGGTATACATTTGCAGAGGGAGCACAACACATGCATATATACTGAATGCCATCTGTACAATGTGTAGTAGACGTGTGACCGTAGCTATGAACAGTTGCCTATTATTGGCTTGTCCCTGGGAACCACAGACAGTGTCTGTCATACCACTGTTTCATGTGACATATGTCCAGTCAGGGATGCGATGGCAGTAACACATCCCTATCATCATGTACTGTCTGCAGTCCTCACACAATGCTCCTGCTGTGCACAGATATGTGTTCAGTGTGTAACACAGGAAACAAATGGTTCCACACACTAACCAGTTCACAGATGGCCCTACAGATAGGGGTCCCTCATGAACAGAGTACTGTCATGTCTGTATTAAAACATGTCATACTGTCTCATGCAGGCACACACACACACACACACACACACACACACACACACACACACAATTGGCATGTCCGGGATTAGAACACTGATCTAATTACTTTATCACACTACAGCATTACCTGGTTACAGAACATGCTACCGAGATTACTGGATCATAGCACTCCCAGAGGTGTATTTCTAGGTGGGTGACATCATCAGCCTTGCCAAAGGTAGATATAGGAATAGTGTGAGCAGTCTAAAAGCATTATTCAGTCCTCAGGCAGACGGGGACAAACAAACACACACACTTGCCAAGTCTGGGACTAGAACACTGACCTAACTACTTTATCACACTACAGCATTACGCAGTTACAGAACGCCACTACCGATATTACTGGGTCACAGTACTCCCAGAGGTGTATTTCTAGGTGGGTGACATCATCAGCCTTGCCAAAAGTGGATATAGGAATTGTATGGAGTGTGAGCAGTCTAAAAGCATTATTCAGTCCTCAGGCAGATGGGGACAAACACACACACACACACACACACACACACACACACACACACTTGCCAAGTCTGGGATTAGAACACTGACCTAGCTACTTATTCACACTACAGCATTACGCAGTTACAGAACATGCTACTGAAATTACTGGGTCACAGCACTCTTAGAAGTGTATTTCTTGGTGGGTAACATCATCAGCCTTGCCAAAGGTGGGTATAGGAATTGTATGGAGTGCGAGCAGTCTCAAAGCATTATTTAGTCCTCAGGCAGATAGGAACAAACACACACGCACGCACACACAAACTTGCTAAGTCTGGGATTAGAACACCGACCTAACTACTTTATCACACAACAGCATTACGTAGTTAGAGATTGTGCTACTGAAGTTACTGGGTCACAGTACTCCCAGAGGTGTATTTCTGGGTGGTTGACATCATCACCCTTGCCAAAGGTGGGTATAGGAATTGTATGGAGTGTGAGCAGTCTAAAAGCATTATTCAGTCCTCAGGCAGATGGCAACAAACACACACACACCAGTGGTGGGAACAGAACACCTGCCTATCCACAGATCACTATTACAGTAGTGCATAGTTACGAGCCGCTCCACACAGACTACACATTCCAAGGCTGTCATTATGACCTTCAAGGAATGCAGACATCAACAGGGATGCTGGCAGTTAAGATGTACATACTTGTGCACCTGTGTGTCTAAAGTAGGAATCCATCCTGTCCTGGAGTATGCCCATCTGTGGAATGGATGACGACTAATAATATACAGGGTTACAATGGCCATGCCCATACACAGAGGCACATAACCAACACAAGGTGTCACTGGGCATGCTCACACACTTAGTAGCACAAGGCTGTTCAGAATGCACTATGTGTCCATCTACACAAGTTTATACTAGGCATGCTCATACACCTAGTAGCACAGGTCTGTCTGGGATGCACTCTGATTCTAAACACAGAAGGCCACAGTGGCCATGCTATAACAGTTAGACATAAAGAACACATTGTAATGGACTCCGGTGTTAATAGTTGTCATTGTTAGCAGGAACACTGCACTACATATATCTGACACCGGTCTTATACACAATGTCTGCTTTTGTCCGTCACCTTAGATGTGCCATTCTATACCAAGCAGAATAATACCACTGGCAGTGATGTCTTGCTAGGAGTGGCATCTGCTTGACCAACACAATGATCCAATGTCCTGCTGTAATTATGAGGTTGTCCAGTGTTTGTCATTCTGGGATGACATGACTGAAAGTAGACAGGCCTTTGTCACATATCACATGCATCCATGATTCAATGGAGTGGGGATAATACCCAAGTCGCATTTTCCCATATAGTGCCATTCCAAGGCAAATGTTCTAAACACAGGATAACACCCTGACACCTAGAGGACAACTGCATTGTATGCTTATGCTAACCAGTGCTAGATGTGCAGCATCTGTAATCACAGCTGCTAACTGTAGATCCAACAATGGGGAGTACTGACATCTGTGCAGTGAGGAACACCTGGCTGAAGGCTCTATAGTGCACAATAGTGCTACCACCATATACCTCAGAACCAGACATGTGGGCCATAACACAGGTACGGACCGCTCCAGGTGGTGGTGTCCCTACATACATAGAGGCAATTCACATGTACTGACCAGTACTCCCACAAAAGGCATCACAGATGAGTCAGGTACAGGACACAGTGTCAAAAGCTGCACTCTAGGATGTAATCCTCAGACACCACCATGCCCTTGGACCACCAACACACATCCATACATGTGGTAGGACATATAATAGTACACCACCATTTGACCCTTGACCAGTGGACTGTACCAAGCTCTACATCAACTGTGCAGAGTACCCATGTACTGACACAGTTGCATCATGTGTTATACAATGCAATGATACCACTGTCTGTAACCAGGTCAGCTGTACACATACCAGGGGCCCTCAGTTATTTACAGAATTAAACAGATGACTGTTGCTGTACACCAGTAAACACCCTCATGTTTGGATATGACATACATGTACCTGCTCTGGATATGTACATGCCACACACATACAACATATATTTATATAGCATAGCTGTTGTTGTCCTTTGTGCAGACCGGTGGCTACAGCCATTTCACACATGCACATGGAATGTAGGTCCATGACTGCTGAATGCTAACAGTACATAAGGTGTGATATCAATGTTGACAGAGGTAACATGCCCTCTGTACTGGTCACCCATTACACCTATCATATCATACAACAGTCCATGTGGCATGTATGTCATTACACATGTCCACCAATGGCAATGCCTACATTCATGCCCAAATGACAGGATTGTAGGACCTACACACATGTACATGTAGTGGTGTGTGTTCAGATACCATGCGTGTGCAGTTGCTAATGTCTGCAGATGATGTGTGTCTTAGTACATCATGCAGTTGCAATGCAGCCTCAATATTGCCAACTGTATATGGTGATATGCTGAAAGTACGGAAAGATGTACCTCAGGTATAGACAGATGTGTGGACATAACTAAGTGGTGGGGCATCTTTGCAGATGGATGTTTACTGATGACAGCTCACAGGTGTGTCACAAGTGGTCCTACAATAACCTGTGAAACCGCTAAGCAATGGTTTTGTTAATTGAAGGGCAACACACACAACATAGACAGTGGTCAGGGTGACACCGAAGGTAAATCACTTGACACCTGTAACAGCTAAGACCTCCTGTGTGCATATATCAGCACGGTTGCCAAAGAAAGCATCAGTACACTTTGTAACATGTGCAATACTGCTGTAAGTCTGTCATACATATCATGAGATAGGCAGGTGTTTGATTCGCAGTACTGGCATGTGTGGTTGTGTGTGTGTCCATATGTGTCACATATGGTGGGGAATACATCTCAGTTGTTACTCACTCTCCTGTACACTGTTGTAGACATCTGTACAGACTGCAATGTAGAAAGCAGGACATAGGCAGGGGTGTGTATCCCACATGTGAGGTATCTGTATGTGCGTGACATAGGTGTATTCAACAGTGAATGCCACTGTGTGTGTGTGTGTGTGTGTGTGTGTGTGTGTGTGTGTGTGTGTGTGTGTGTGTGTGTGTGCGTGTGTGTGTGTGTGTGCGTGTGTATGTATGTATGGCTGTCTCGTCCCTGGAGTGAGGGTGTATGTTACCATAGTGAACAGATATGACCCCTCCCCCCCATCCAGGTGATGCAATCTATCTGTGTTGATGTCCCTGATCATAGGCCATACTGACTACCTGTACATGTGCATTCCCTGTGGTGCATCATGTAGGTGCACTGTATTGTAATGATTATTTGCACATAGGCAGGGGTCCTCACCTCAACACTAGCAACTGTGTTTGTGAGTGTGTGCTACTGTGTCAGTGAATCTCTGAGTGTGTGGGTGTGTTACTGTGTCAGTGAATACATGTGTGTCAATACCTGAGTGTGTGGGTGCAGTTGTGTGTTCGCATCCTGTCATGGGAACATGTATTACTGCTTTCCAATGAGGAATCACACTTCCCACTGGCCTCTACCCTTGTCATCAGCTAGACCGCTCTCTTACCTCGCCACTCCATATAACTGTACCTGTGATGTCACCCAGTATGTTTTTCATGTCTGTAGCCACAGTAGCTTAATACACAGTTATCATGCTCTTGGATCAGTAGACGTGTTCGGAAAGTGGGACATTCTAATTGTGATATGGAAGCTACACGGTGCATGCTGGTATTTTCATACATACTTGTGAGTAGTCCACATTTACATATGGGACACTAACTGCAAACACTGACGTCCACCGGCACATGCAATTAGACCTGAAGGAGGAAAGCAGAACATCATGACCAACATGCAGTTACTGTTGTTACACAAGACACATACTGTTAAAAGTACGAAATGCATTGTAAACCTGTACTACATGATATGTCTGCTGCCTGTCAACAGTTCACAACAATTGTAATCTACACTTATCTTCCTAGTCTGTTCACCTTGTGCATAAGACCATATGAGCATGTCCCTGCACCGATGGTGTGGATACAGGGATGTGGCACTGGCATCATCATATGCACAGGGTAATAATGTTTGCCAGAGGCCTAGGCTGAACTATTGGATGACATCATGTGTGTGGGTTAGGGCCTTTGATCTAATTGGGCATGTGTGGATGTTATGCATGTGTGTGTTGTGGTGCCCTACATATGTTTCCGGTGTGTGCGTGTATGTATGCACACAGTTCTTGCATGTGTTTGGCCTACACAGGGGTATTATTGACAGCTGCGGACTGTACAGACCAGGTTTTACAGTTCACGGTGTCCGGCCACAGCCACGTGACCTGTGCCTGCCAGGAGTTGCACGGGCACTACCAGGCAGAGTGCAGATTGGGTACTGTCTGATGACACATGTCCACTGGAACTGTGTCCCTGTTGGGACCACCCAGGACCACGTGCATGTAACCTGCTGTGTCATGGTGTGGACAGCACAGCACCAAATGCACTACTGCTGCTACCATCACTCTGGGAGCAGGCATGTGAGGTAGCTCATTCACGTAGACCTAAAACAGGTGATGTAGCAGGCCTATGTCCACATGCCCGTCACCTCACTCCTACCAGATGTTCCAACACAGACAACTCATGCTCGCGGATTGTCATGCCATGGTCAAGGACTACAACCATGTCACCCAACTGCCTATCCAAAGCTTCAGCAATCTACTGTTGAGCATTTACCATTGCCTGGATGTTGTTGTTTAAAGAATGGACAGCAGCCCTCTGAAGCCTCTGATCTTCTCTGTTGTGCCATTCAGCATGTGCCTGTGCCTCCATTACAGCCTGAAACATGCGTCTGGTGACACCAGCTGCTGCGCTCTGTCTTGCAGGGGCATGTTGGCCAGAAGTCCTCCTACGAGCAGCACTGGCCACGTGCCTGTGTGGGGCATCACCAGTCAGTTGGCTGACACCATGGTGTGCAGGCACACTTTCCATAGCTCCCCATACTTTCCTGTTCCAAGCTACCACTAGCCAACTGTCTTTCCTCTATGGCCACTGGTGATGGGGTATGTGTAGGCATGATAACTGTGTGCGGGGATGAAGGGGATATAGGTGGAATGGCAACCAATGGCACAGATTCAGCCCCTGACAACCCTGCCTGTGCCTCAATCATACGTTCATCATCGCTGCCAGAGTCTGTGGGGATACTAACATCAGATGGCCCACAGGAGGGGAACACACCTACATCACCTGTGAGGGGCAGACAAGAACTGCACATTACAATCTATACAATATACACACACACACACACACACACACACACACACACACACACACACACACACACACACACACACACACAGACACTCACACACAGACACACACACAGACACTCACACAGACACTCACTATGGCACCCAACATGCATGTGATATGACAGAAGGCATGCAACATGCATGTGATACGGCAGATGGCATGCAGCTCAGACAATAATAGTGATAGTTATCATACATCCCTGGGTTGCACACAACAACATACATGTGTCAAAGCAGAAGGCATGCAAATTACACAATCATAGCAGTATGATCATTATCCAAGCCTGTATGATAGCTACAGGGTGCAATGTGCATGTTAACACATACACCAGTAGAATAGACTATGCTATGGAGTATGCATATGTGTGCATACACAATAGCATACTATAGTATGCTGCATGTGTGTATACATGCATTGCATATGATGTTACATTACATATTGTACAGTGACACATATACCTATATGGAATATAGGTGTTATAGGTGCAGTAGCGACTTACCAGGCAAATCCAGGCTTGGTGGTTGAGAGACACCCACCTACATGATATCGGATAAGGCTTGTGGATGTTGTTCTGCTGGTGTCCCCAGGTTGGCCAGTAGCTCATCGGTACGTGTGAGTGGGGGCAGGGTTGGTGGCCCACCACCTGTTGCACCTTGTCCCCTGGCGATTGCATTCGCACACTGTTTTGCCCATCTAATGAGGTTTGTACAGTGTCTGTGCGCCTGCTGGTATGTGCGGTTGTGGCCACCCACATCATTAACCCTCCTGCGAAGTTCCTGCCACAGGGCATCTCGCTGCTTTGCTTCCTGTGGCACATGGCTGAACAGGACATCATGATTGTCATGTAGGTATGGGATGAGGGCCTGATCCTCCAAGCGGGTATAAGGTGGTAGCCTTGCACGCGGTATACCTGGAAGACATAGGGATGGAGACAAGTCACAGTAACTCACAGAGACATACAGAGCTACAGCTGAACATACATGTTTATCACATTTATTATGATTAAATAGTTGTCTTTGCAAATCTACATGGCACTGACACCACTGACATGTTTGTGTCACACACATTTAACACTCAGTGGTGATTGGATACTATCACCATATATGTGTGTGTGTCACCTGATTACATTGCTCATACTCCATGTGGATGCTGTCTACATGTGGGCATGTCTGTTTGCCTGTACTGGTGTTCTTACCTATCAGCACATGGCTGGATGTGTCCACATTAATGCAGTCGACCTTGATACTGTGTATATGTTACATATAAAGACTTACACTGCCTTAACAGACATGACCTGTGACCCTGCAGACTTGCTCACGGAAGGTTTTACATGTATGTGTTTTGCCATATACATCTACACGGTACTGTACAGCAGTTCAACATCCTTCCATGTATCACCTGTGTTGCACATGTGATACACATCGGACACTGGCTAGCCAGATGGTATTTGCCGGGATGTATATCAACTATAGCACGTATGGTCAAAGTCAACTAGTAGGCTATATGCCATGGGCCATGTATGAATCTTGGATGAAAGGTTACCTAGCTGTAGCTGACAGGTGGGTTTCTGGGGCCAGGTGAAGCAGTGCCACATAACTGATCCACAGGGTTAATGATACTATTACCATGCGGTCATCACACCATATCTGAGAGGGGGAAACGTGCAGCTTTGCTGGACAGGAATGTATAGTATGGCAGGAGTATGTAAGGTGTATGGGACAAGGATCTGTTCAGAATGTGGTGATCCTAGTACTATGAAGGTGGATGTCCATGAAGTATGTGTTTAAGATCAGGATGTGTACGGGTAGCATGTCCAAAATCACTGGGATGGACATGGCTTTATTCAGGGTAGGCATCATGTTACATAGTGAAGATGGGGATTGGGAAGGCTGGTGTAGGCCATCTAAACATGGCCAATACCCCTTAAAGGAGATATGTGATCTGATATGGGTCATTTGAGTGTTGAGTATGGCTGGATAATGATCTCTATATTCATGGATGGCACCCTGTCATGTTTAGGGTTGCCACATATGACTACTTGAGAGGTGTGGTGACGTAACTATCACAAGAAAGACAACTGCCCAGCTGCATCCCTTACACACATTGTCCATTATGTTGATCATTGCCTAAGTGGTAGTTCATGGGTACAGGGTTATTAACATAGGGGTGACAATGCAATATGTAGCTGTCAGACTGTGCCCATATGTCACACACCTCACCCACAAAGCCCCTTCTGTATGTTGTCCACAACACTCTGAGTCAGCTATTGCTCCTAGATCATAGTCATTCGCATACTTCAATAGGCAGATGCCTTCTGTTAGTCTGTGTGGTATAGACTACAATGAGGGAGTGTACAATGAATTAACCCTGTCTTACTGTGCATGTATTATTCAGACACCTTCTGTAGTGTTGGTTCTGCCAGCAGTCCCGTTGCAAAACACTCCTATGACATAGGAATATACATCTAGTATACTGAATGTAGGTGGAACACAGTATGGGTGATGATGTCCTATGACCTGGCAAGGTTATGATATGCAGTGTGAAATCAACCTTACTGTCATCTACATTTATACTGCTGACATCAAATAAGTTGATCAAGGTTCATGGCCTTTCAGACCAGACTCAGGAGGGTAGTAATGCAGTACATCCCATTATCAGTGGTGTATCCCCCTTTGTGAGTTGTGATACCTGTTGGTGTGCACCATTCAGTGTGTACACAGCCTGACATGAAGCTATGTTTTACATGATGTGCATGTGGAGAACAACTTGTTTTGCCATATGTGTATGATACAACCTGGGATGTGGACAGGTCCCATGCAGCCTGAGTGCAGCTTGTACCTGCATAGTTGTGGTTACAGGGGCTCTGTAGTGTACATGGATATATGATTGTGTACCTGTTGGGGGGGACAGTGTGTTTATGTTATCCAAGACCCTATCTGGATTGTTTATTCATGCTCAGCACTTGTTCAGAACTTGTAAGCACTGTGTAAGCTACTAATTACTATAGCATTCAATCTTCCTCATTACCTAGAGGTAAACAGTTTTGTACGTAATTTTCTCACTTGCTTAGAGTAAAACAGCTCTTGTACTCACTTTCCTCATTTATCTATGGGAAAATAGTTTTATATTCAGGCATGTCCAAGGGTCAGCTCCCAGTGTTCTCTCCTGTCTATCTGATGAATCTGGACATCTTGAGGTTATGTAGAAATTGCCTCATGTACACAGACAACCCTCTCGGCCTACCACCCAACACTACAACCTGTGAGAGATGCACTTATCTAGCCAAACTGCGGGTAAAGCTCTCTCCAACCAAGACTGAACTTGACAGTCATGTGGGGAAGGAAAACATTTGCACCACACCACACTCATCACATAGTCTCACTTAATCTACACCACCATAAACCACACATAGTAACACAAAAACATTTGTGGAGGCTCTCAATAATAATCTGTCTAAGCAGCAGATACCTCCAAAGTGGAAAAGCAAGCAGTCTCCATCCCCCAACACAACCCCAATGGTACATAGCCCACAGACTCAGTGTGCCACTCAACCACAGCCAATAAGG
Source organism: Protopterus annectens (assembly GCF_019279795.1). Lineage (NCBI taxonomy): Eukaryota > Metazoa > Chordata > Ceratodontiformes > Protopteridae > Protopterus > Protopterus annectens. The sequence goes on along the minus strand of NC_056743.1, from coordinate 1,624,186,554 downwards.
CAAATCAACGTACCCAACACAGTAATCATAGGTGACTCTATAGTCAGGCACACTGATGTCCCACTCGCCAGGCTAAACAAGAAGAAGGTTACTGTCAGCTGCCTATCGGGTACCAGGATCCGCCAGATAACCCACGCACTCAGGTCACTCCACAACAGGTACAAATATTACTCTGTCATTGTCCATGTTGGTTTGAATGACCTGAGATGTACCTCCCTGGACTACATGGAAAGAGCCATGGAAGAGCTCTCCAATCTTGTAGCCCAGGCAGGTATGACCCTAGCCATGAGTAGCATTCTGCCATTGCCCAGAATGATACTGCAGTACAAGGACAAAATGATTGACTTCAGCAATTGGCTAAGCTTCTGGTGTCATTCTAAGGGGATCCAGTATCTGTCTGCTTGGGATGACATGGTCGACAGACCACGATGCTTTGCCACAGATGGCCTGCACCTGTCGCCCCTGGGATTCTGGATACTGGCTAAGGCTCTTGCTGCCCCTATAGTGCCTTCTTTAGGCAAGGTTCAACTATCATAATCACCACCATAACAGGAACAGGTAAGCACAAACTGAGAGTAATGCTACTCAATGCTGGAAGTCTAAATCTCAAAATGCACTCACTCGAGGCACTCGTTGAAATGGAGAACATCGATATCTGTGCAGTGACTGAGACCTGGTTTAAGGCTCTAAAGAGCACCTCTGCACTACCAGGCTATAACTCATACCACACTTTTTGGCCATGTAACCTGGACTGAAACAACCAAGGCAGAGGTGTGTCCATATTCATTAAGTATATCCACCCCTCCAGGCTAGTTGCTTAGCACAATGCATCAGAGGTTATCCAAGTGCAACTACCTCTGGGCTAAACTGCAATCCAAATCATAGCTTGCTACAGAGCCCCCACCATGCCCCAAGATTCCCACTCCTCTTTTCTTGATGTACTGGAAATTATTAGGGTTCAACCAACACCCTACTAATGGGCGACTTCACCTACCCCACCATTAACTGGGAAAACTACTCGTTTACCAACTCATTAGCTCAACGCTTTCTGGAATTCATAAACTCCAATGTCCAGGATCAACTTATCCAGACACCCAACTGGGGCAACAATATCCTAGACCTAGGCATTACCAACATGAGTGACCGGTGTTCCACACGTGAAGTCAACTCCTCGTTGGTCCGATCCGACCATAAGCTAAACACCCTTGATATCCACATCCCTACCCCACCCCCCATTAAGGAAACAGCAGTATAATATTTCTACAAAGCCAATTTCATGCTTCTTAAGATAGAAGTGGTGAACTTCATGACACCCATGCAGATGGACTATACAGTTACAACTGCTGAATCCTACACAAATGCACTCTATAAGCAATTACATGTGTGCATGGGTTGTGCTATCCCAAACAGAACCAAGATGCCATCCTCCGAAATAAGAAAGCCAATCTGGTGGTCCCCTGCCATAAACAAACTGTACAACAGAAGGAAGAAACTGTTGCAAAAGAGAGTACAATCCCATGAGTGGAGGAGCTCCCTGGTCAGCCTCAGTAAGAAGCTGAGATCCCTTTAAGATCCTCCAAAGCTAGCTATGAAAACAAAACCACCACTAATTCCAAGGACAACCACAAAGCATTCTATAGCTATGTCAAATATCTTGATGCCAGCATCCAGATCTGCTCTGAGTTACAGCACAAAGGCACAAACATTACAGAGCCAACTGATATTGCCAACATCCTGGCAGACAGGTTCAGTGCTACCTTCCCCCCACACCCCCTAAAGGGCTCATATCTATACAGGAAGAATGCAGAGTCCCTGTAATCACAACTATGCAGGTAAAGGCTGCACTCTCTAAAGCCAATATCACAGCATTCATGGGAATGGAAAACATTCCAGGCTGTGTTTTACATGAACTTCGGAACGAGCTGGCTCCCCACTTATGCACCATGTTCAATAATAGCCTCACATCAGGCTTTGTGCCCCTGAATGGCGCACAGCAATAGTTATCCCACTCCACAAAGGTGGCGCCACAATGGACCATGGGACCTATTGCCCTATAAGCCTGACTAGCCTGGTCTGCAAGGCTATGGAGCACATCATCATGGATCTCAGTCACAGTGACATTGGGTACCTCCAAACCTTTGACCCCTCCCAGTTTGACTTTGTTAAGGGCAGACCATGCCTCCTAAACATGGCGGACTTCTTTGAGATAGTTACCAAGGCATTAGATGAGGGTAAGAAGGTCCACACAGCCTACCTTGATCTCTCAAAGGCTTTCAACACCATTCCCCATTCTGGTATTACCGACATACCCATCCACCTGAACATTAACCCCTATGTCATGAGATGTAATGCAAAGTGGCTCATGGACGGAACCCACACAGTGGGAGTTGCATACCCTAGGTCTGACTGTAAACCAGTTACAAGTGGCATCCTGGGGGGCTCAGTCCTAGGACCCCTCATGTTTGGTATATACTTCTCTGAGGTACAGGCAAGCACAGGAGGACTTTGGCTGAAAAGGCTTGCAGACGACTTCAAACTATGGGCCATAATTGTTTCCCCAGCTGATACAGACACCCTCCAGAAGGGTCGCACTGAGACAGATACCTGGTGTCAATATCATGGCCTCAAGCTGAATGCCAAAAAGTGCATAGTCATCCCCTTTCGTTAATTACCCGCAGACTACCACATAGGTGCTAGTCCCCTACATACAGAAAAGGTAATAAGTGATCTGGGAACCCAAGTAGATAGCAATCTCTCCTTGGATTACCATAATGCCAAGGTGGTTAGAATATCCTTCTACATGCCCCCCCCTAATCTCAAATGGGTTCGCATCTAGAACAAAAGAGGCCATTGTGCCTCTCTACTCATGACTTATTAGACCCATTAAAGGATACAACACCCCATTTGGGATGTACCTTACAAGACAACTGCAACAGCTTGAAATACCACAACAGTACCACACCAAGAAGATTACTGACTTCAAACAGATGACCTATGCAACCCAGTTAAAGAAACTCCAGCTGTATTCGGTTGCATACCTCGTACTCACAGGTGATTTCTGCTTGAGATACAAGGCCCATGTCCAACCCAGTATTGCTGGATATGCTCCACCTAAACAAAAGCCCCTGAGAGCCATATGCTCTAGGGATATACTCCTAACCACAATGATAACTAGTACATGCTGGAGGGATAGATTCCTGACCCGGAGACTCCCCATGCTTTGGAACATGATTCCAGTGTACATCAGGCAGGGCCCCTCACTAGCACTCTTCAAGAGAAACCTTGACGGGTGGATGGGAGGCAGACATGTACCCCGGGGATCACTGCAGTGGCTCTGCTGGACAGAGGCACAGGGAACTAATGGCTCTGCTGTTCAGAGGCACTGGGAACTAACCTAAGGGGTGGTGGAAGCCAACACACTCTAGCTAGGCTTATAAATACCCTTGGACAGACAGCCTAGTACCTACCTTTGAACTTATTACATGTTTTATGTGCATGGATAGTTAACTAGCTCTTCCATTTTACTTTGCTATCATGCTGATAAACTGTCGGGTGACTACAAGCCATATGTATCCTGTTATTGAGTATTGTAAATGCCAATAGACATAACTAATGTTTGCCTAACATAACAGTAATGCTATGTAAAATGTAATACATATCTGCCTACAATACTGTACATTACACAGTTATTGGCACAATATCCCACAATGCAAATCATAATTGCACAGTAGGCCCACCTTCGACATGTTATTCTCAGTAATACACCCATACATATGCATACTATTACAATATATCAACATATACTATCCCCTGTTATAGCACATACTTGTTGGACCAACCCTGCCACTGACAGCGGCTGGAGAGGAATTGTTGGGTTCAAAGCACTTATATAGGATCCCTTGTGGTGTATGCAGTGTTTGCCTTGTGACCTACAGCAGTACACACATAAATACTACAAGCGTTACTATGCTCAACAATACATCACTACAAGTTAACTGTTTCCACTATATACATTGTGTACACTTTAATTATTACAGAACAGGTACTACATACGCACACATACTGAGTGTTCTACATACCTTATTAGTAACCCGAGGTGTCGTTGACTGTTATTTCAGTCCTTTTCAGTTTGTGTTTCAATCTTCTTTGTAATGTTCTGCTGGTATATACAGATGGTTTGAATGTGTGACAAACCATCCTTTTATACTTAAATATCGATAACGTGCTATCCTGACCACCAACTGGTGTTCCAAAGTAGTTAATTAGATGCACATCAGCTGTGCAGCTACTCCATTAGCCAATACCATGGCAACAGCAGTGTATAATTGAGTACTCCACTTGGGTGTTGTCCCTTTGCCTTACTTTCGAGGAAGACAGCTTGGATGTGTTGTTTGTGATGCATTTCAACAGCTATATGGAGACAGACAGAGATATATTAGCTTCATGACTCCCGTGGATTGTGTGTAATGGCTAGAAGATGTTGTTCTACATGTGAGTACAGCTGTTATATTTCAGAACATTGCTACTTATGCAGCGTTTGTTTGTACCTGATACTTCTGCAGATGGTTCAGTCTGGCAAGGATGTTTGGGCAGCTCAAGGCTGTATGGCTATGCATGAACTGTTATGTGGTTTACAGTGTGCTCACCAGACATCTTTGATTTGGTGTACATGTGTATCGTACTGTGCTGTTAATCAGTAATTGGTAACACTTCCTGGTGTACAGACAACCCTCTGAAACAGGATTAGTGCAAACAAACCCTGTAACATCAGCAGCTGTTCCATTGTATAACAGCAACTATTTCACATAGGGCCATGTTAGTTTGTCTCTGACAAGGTATGTTAAGGCTTCTGCATATGTTGTACAGTGGGTGAATGATTTGTGATGTTATTACAGTTTGTATTGTAATTGGTTTAGGTGTGGGGGAGATGTTGGTGGGTGTACATAGCAGATGCAGGTGTGTAGGAACTGCTTTTATACATAATCGATATGTGTGTGCGGTTCCTTCCCTATTTGAACACCTGTCCTTTAGTGGACTAATACTATGGTAATTGCAGGCTGATTCATTAAGGCACTGTTAATTGGTTCCTGTATAGCATGCAGGTGATGTTAGTCCTTGAATCCTTTCGGCAATACATCGGAATGTAATAAAGTGTTTCTACATGAAAGTTGTCTGTGTATTTCTGTCATAGGTATTTGCAGTCATTGGAGTTGTGTTGGTGACTGACCCTCTTTGGCTAGGTTTGCCACCTATTCAAATGGCCATAGTGGGATATTTTCTCAACACATATCATATTTTACAGGCCGACACAAGTCCACAGTCAGTATAAAGGATAGAACTTTCCTTTTTTGCCTAAATATCAGCTTATTCTTGTAGCGGTTTAGCTGCTTATCCAGTTTCTTGTAACATGTAGGTATTTTAGATACAGAAATAGCTATTTTATGCAACTATTACATTACACATGGGACATAATTATGTCCTACAATCTCAGGACATTTGCCATTTATAATATTTTTGGCCAGGACACAACCGCCCAAAGAGGGACTGTCCCTCGCAAAGTGGGACAGGTGGTAACCCTATCTTTGGCTCATGTCCATAGCACATATTTGTAATAGTGTATAGGCATATACTCTCCTTATCCTTTGTTCATAAAGTTTGATCTTGGCAGAATTGGTGTTTGCTATGGTCCATGTTATACTCATATATGAACACTTCAAGTGCTTTATATGGGGTACCTATGGAATCCCAAATGCACACAATTCTGACGCCCACAGTACCGGGCCCAGACTCCCATACCCCACATTACCGACAGCGACAGTCAAACTCGCGAAAGTAACACAAACATGGAACACACACACACACACACACACACACACACACACACACACACACACACACACACACACACACACACACACACACACACACACACATACCGCTACCCACCGCATCCAAACAAATCATCCTACACTATGTATGAGCAGGTGGGCAAGCCCCCCTACACCCCCCATGTGGGTGGCTGTGCCCCCCACACACCCCCTACTTTAATATTCTACCTCAGAGATCGCACAAACAGACGCACAAAGCAAACCCACACCCACACATTACAGTCTCCCAGGAACACACACCACACTCAGAACACACACTTAAACACACTACAGCCCTCAGAAACACACTTACACACAGTAACCTACCTGAACCGCAACACCAGAAGCACTAACTAAATGTCCCTTAACATCAGGATTTTAAACCTCAAGCTTCTGGTGTTTCGGTACTGTGGTCTTTTGGTCTTTAAGCCTCATGATTACGCGCGTCGGTATGTCAAGCATTCCGTATTTGGTAGGTATCCCATTTATATATACCTCCATGGTTGTGTAGATGTTGTTAACCTGTCTATATATCTACATATATTATATCTCCATATATCGACATATCTCTCTCTCTCCCGCTCTCTCTCTCTATATATATATATATATATATATATATATATATATATATATGTTGATTTAAATATATATATATATATATATATATATATATATATATATATATATATATATATATATATATATATATATATATATATATATTTATATATATATGTATAGCATACACCTTTCATTGGGTATATGGCTGTTTGTCCTATTTCTACACATTCCTCCCTTTTGTGTTTTAACTTTTCAGAATACACAACTGCTGTTGGTACATCTCAGGTAGCTTTGTGGTAGGTTATTGTGAAGATTGAATACATGGTTGCATGTTCTAATCCTGGTAGTGGTCATTTTACCTTTCAGAGCAGGCACTGGTAGTGCAAGGGTAATTAACGCACATTTCAGTGGTTGTGTGTTCCAAATGTTTATTCCTCTGTGGAATACCACCTATATATGCAAGCTGTGGTTAACGTATACTGTGTAAATGTAAATTATCTCTGACTTTATTGGGATTTGAAACAGGATTGCACAGATATTATGCAAATGCTGTAGCCATTACACTATTGACATTAACATTCCTACAGCCTATTTCCTATGTCCATGAATCCTATGTGTAAGCTTGGCTACACAACAGGTGGAGCCACCCACACCCAGTGAGCTTCTCGAAATACTGACATAACACAAGAATTGGGAGACTATACATTAACATCCTAACTACATTTGGCATAGCCCCTCAGTGACACACTTCAAGGGAAAGCTTGATGTTTGATTGGGAAACAGTATATACACCCCTGGGATCATGTGTCCCAGAAACATACAGCCAGGGTGTGGGGGAGCCACTCCAGTTTTATAGCTGCAAGACCTGTTGGGGAAATTGAATGCAGTTGGGTTGTCATGTTACCATGCCCTTTTGAGATCACTATATGCCTCTATCACCCTACAGCACCCCAGTCTTCAACAGCTTCCAGCAACTCTGCCTGGAATCACTTCATTGGCTATACTTGACAGAGGCTCAGTTACTTCATCAATGGTCCAGGTAAAGCCACCACACTGTAGCTATGCTTTTAAATGCCCTTGGGCAGATAGCGTACTACCTGCCTGTGAACCTCTACAGTGCAGGCCCTCTCCAACATCATATGTGATTATACAGAGTTTTCTGATCACAATATACAGTGTAAAATCACCATGTAGTCAGACAACAGTTACATACAGCAAGAGCATACAGACTACTGATACATAATCACTCCAAAAGCCTATCTTGGAAGCAAGTGGACTTGTATAGGTTTTAGGCTTTGTATTGCTTACCAGTAGGTTACCTACAGGAAAGATGGGACACAAGCACAGATGGGATACATGCCTGCAACAATGACATACCAACTTGCATGTGTCAGCCTAAGGCTTTGGAATGCTGGGCAAGGTTATTGGCGCCCCCATGGTGCTGTTTTTAGGCAGGTCTCAGAGGTGAATCTCACCTCCATGAACTGCACATTAGCGGAACCAATAAGGGTTAGGCTACTCAACACCAGGAGTAGTACTCACAACATGCACGCACTCACAGCACCCCTCAGTATGGACAACATCTACATCTGTTCTGTGACTGGGACCTGTATAAGGCTCCTGTGAGCACACCAGCTCTACCAGACTACAACCCATAACACACATTTCAGCCACTGAACATTGACTGGCACAAACATGGAGGGGGTGTTTCCATATTCATTGGGGATACCTACACCTCCAAGTTAGTGGGGCAGCATGATACCTCTGTGATCATCCATGTGCAGCTAACATCAGCCATGACTGCAATGCAAACTGTGAGCTGCTACAGATAACCCTCCATGACCCAGGAGCACCACTACAACTATCAAGAGACAGTGGTAAGTATGACAGTCCTACCAGACACCCTGTTATTGGTCAATGTCGGCTACCCTACACTTAACTGGATAACCTATTCGAGTATTCACTTCAAGGCCCAGAACTTCCTGGGATTTATCACCTCATATGGCCTGCATCAGTTGATAGATGGACTAACGAGAGGTGAAAACATACTTGAAGTGGTAATCATTGACATGTGAAACCGGTGCACTACAGCAGAGGTAAACCGGTCACTGTTTAGATCTGACCATGAACTATTCACTGATGATTTCCACTCCCAACCATCGCCCCCACCCAAGGAACATACAGTGAATACCTTTCCTACAGCTAAATTAACAGTGCTAATGACAGAGGTGGGAGAGTTTACAGCCCCCACGCTCAGGTATGACACTGCTCAAGATACAGACAGAATTACGAATGCACTCTATAAGCACCTACAAAGATGTATGGGTTGTGCCATCAATGGTAAACCAGGACTCACTACTCCTACACAAGGACACCAGTCTGCTGAACCCCTGCATTATACAGGCTATACAACAGAAGTAGGACAGTAGTCCAGAGCAACAGAAAATCCCAAGACATGCAGACATCCGTGACCAGTATTAGCAAGATACTTATGTTACTCATGTAATCATCCAAGGCTAACATCCACAGGTAAATAGGCATGGATTCGGAATATGACCACAAAGGCTTCTTTGGCTATGTCAAGGATGTAAGCAGTTACACACAGATTTGCACTGTGCTGGTGCAATTTTGCACTGAATATACTGACCCTATTGATATCACCAACACACTTGATGATACATTCACAGCAAGCTTCACCCCCTACTGGGCCCACAACAATACCCAAAACGTACAGTATCCCAGACATCAGAGACATATAGTTGGTAATGGCCCTTTCAAACGGCATGACAGAGCATCAATGGAGGCAGATGGTGTCCAAGACTGCATCCTGCAGACACTACAAGACAGAGTGCCTCCCCGCCTAATATAGCAATTCAACATCAGCCTCTACTCAGGCTACATGGCCATTCACTAGCACATGGCAACAGCTATTCCACTCCACCAAGGTGGTGACACAACTGACCATGGTAACTACTACCCCATAAGCCTAAGAAGCCTGATCTGAACAGCTATGGGGCACATCTTCATGGCACTCATTAACATAGACAATGATAACCTCCAGACACTTGACCCAACCCAGGTCAGCTTGACTGACTGCAGATCATGCCTACTGAACCAGTTTGACATCTTACAGTCACCTAGACTTTAGGTGTGGGATGTGGTAGTTCACACATACTACCTGGACCTCGCCAAGGGTTTTGACACCATTCCCCACTCAGGTATTATTTCTACACTCACCAGCCAGTATATACACCCATACATCACAGGTTGGATTGCCAGCAGGCTTACACACACAACCCACATGGTAAGCCTAGCAGCCTCCAGGTCCAACTCTTGACCAGTCACAACTGGTGTCCCACAGGACTCAGTCCTGGGACCCCTACTGTTTGACATATACTTCTCAGAGGTACGGGCTAACACAGGTGGACTACAGCAGGCCGTGTTTGGCGATTACTGCAGACTGGGAGCCATAACTGACAGTCCAGCTGTCACAGACATCCTTCAAGGGGCCTCACATAGACCAACACAGGGTGTCAGAGTGATGGCCTCCAGCTAAAGGCCACATACTGCATGGTCATTCCATTTTGGGAAACTACACACACACACACACACATATTAACACATGAGTGGCAGACACTATAATTCAGACGACGTAATGGGTATGTGGGACTACATTACATAGTGATCTGTCCTTTGACAGTCATATCTGTGAAGTAGATAGGACATCCATCTATGTAGGCCATCTGATGACTTAAGGGTTCGCATCTAAACAGACTTAGGTTATTGTGCCCCTTTAATCATCAGTCATCAATCCAATCATCGAGTATGATAACCCATTTTGAATGTACCCCAGAAGACACATCTGATAGCTGGAGGGGCCACAAACGTACCCCGCAAAGAGGGATAATGCCCTCAGACATGTGTCCTATGCTGCCAGATCCATAAACTCTTGCATTACTCAGTGGCATCTCGTTCACTCAGAAATGATATTTGCTGGCCAACAGAGCCGTGTCCAAGTCAGGCTTAATGGATATGCTCCACTTATGGGAATCCATGTCACATTGAGCCACACACTGTAATGGTCTACACCTTGCCACAATCATAACTGGCAGATGCTGGAGTGACAGATTCCTGTCATGGGTACTCCCCATGATTTGGAACTACATTCCTGATTACATTATACGGAGCCCCTCAATAACACTCCAGGGAATCCTTGCAGAGTGGGTGGGGAATAGTGGATACACCCCAGGGATCCCACAATTGGCTCTGCTCTACAGAGAGACAGTTAGTTAAACAATGAGGTGGCGACAGCAGACACATTTTGGCTATGCTTATGAATGGCCTTGGGCAGTTAGGCATGTACCTACCTATGTACCTATGAACCTATACATACAGTATCAACACATGCTGATAGCTTAATTTACTGTTCAGGTATTGACTTACTTTGTGCCAATGGCAGTTGTGTGTATAATAGTTGAGGGCTGCCTATGTAGGATGCACACAGTAGACCACCTATACATGACAATTTACAGGTGGTTGAGTGTGTGTGCCATCCATGTTTGCTGTGTGTGCAGGTGGAGAAGGGTGTCAGTCCATAGGTGCCTACACTGTCAGTGTGTGTGCTATACATTCCCTCTTTGCCAAGGCATGAGCATACTGGGCACTCCTCTGTCTGCCTACTGGGGCTGGCACAGGGTGTTCATGGTCTGAGTCCCTCTGTGCCTGTGGGGCCCTTGGCAATGGTGGTGGGCTGTGAGGGCCTTCACCATTCTGTCCCTGCTGCAGCTGTTTCCATAGGATCATATTGTGTAGCATGGCACATACTATGAAGATGTGGGAACACATGCCTGGAGAGTACTGCAAGGCTCCACCAGATATGTCCTAGCAATGGAACCGTGATTTCAGCATCCCAAACACACGCTCTATGATGATTCTGGTTTGTGCGTGTGTCTCATTATGGCATTCTTGCATGGGTGTGTGTGCATTTCTGATGGGAGTCATCATCCACGGTTCCAGTGCATAGCCAGCATCCCCCACCAGGTGGCCATATGGGATGTCCCCCCGGCAAATACCTGATACACCTGTGAGGCATGCCAGATGTGGGAGTCGTGACAGCTTCCAGGGCTGCCAGCACACATGTCCATGATATTGCCCTGGGCATTGCACTTGACCTGGCAGTTGATGGAGGGGTATCCCTTGCGGTTTATGTAGCGCCTACCCTGCTCACCGGGTGGTATCGTGATGTGTATGTGCGTGCAGTCTGTTGCTCCCAGTACCTCTAGGTAGTCTGCCACATGGTGGAAGAGACGCATATTGCTGGCCAACTCCTCCTGCATTCGGGGGAAGTATATGTACTCATAAGCATGTGGTAACATGGCATCCAGGAACTGGTGGAGTACCCTGGATGCTGATGCTTGTGAGATCCCCATGATATCCCCAGTTGGCCTTTGAAAGGTACCTGTGGCTAGTATTCTCAAGCTTACACATACTTTCATGTCCACTGGGATGGGTTCCCCTCTGTTATTTCTGGCTCTGAGGTGTGGCCGGCACAGCTCAACAAGTTGCTGTATGGTGTCCCTGTCCACCCTGAAACGCTCTACTATCTCCAGATCATGTAGCCCCTGGCGCATTACCCTGGGTCTGAACACTCTTCTCCTCCTCCGGTGCCTGAGATTGTTGTCAGCTTCATCCTCCACACCACCATCAGTCTCCAACACATGCTGGTGAATCAAAGCTATGGCAGCCCCTAACATGTACATATTAAAAGTTCCCCGTCTGTATACACCAATGGTGCAGAGTGTCTGAGAATACACAAGTGTGTGTGAGGTGCTTTCACACTTTATACTATTGTGCAATGGATGCTGCTAGTGTAATTGGGTGTGTATGTGCAATTTCAGCTGCAGGGTATCTTAATTATGGGTTTTACAGCAGGTACTGCTACTGTGGGACCTTTGATGTTGACTTACGCTTGGCTGCCGTGATTCATCTATTGCCATTTACTTCACTTTTCAACTTGATTCCCCTCCCATTGTCAGGCAATCATCCAGCTGCCTGTTTTCTTGTTTTGTACTTTCCCAACCCAGGATTGTGTAGCGAAATGTGTTATGTAGCTGATCTACTGCAAGTTTGCTTTGTTCTGCTGTGACAGTTCTCTTTTCTTTGCAGTACGGCACCTCTCCTTTCTTGTTCTGCAGGTAGCTGCTAAGCTGCTAGCAGCCTTGTTAGCTGTTGTCAATGGCCCACTGTGAGTTCCTAGGTGTTAATTACTCATTTGTACTCCAATTACCATGCTGTGGCATTTCCTTATTGTATTCCCATACCCTTCCTGTTTCAGCTGTGGTGCACGCCGCACACAGCTGTTTATTGGGTTTCAAGCGCATTTTCATCCACGTTCACATGCACTTTCAGTTACCTTGCATGCTCTCAGCTAAGCAAAGCTATGGCTACTTCCACACCCCTATCCTTCAGCTTTGCTTAACAACAGGTAACCCAGATTTGCAATGCTCCAATGTGCTTACAGCTAAGGTGGCGCACCCCTCTCTTGATGTCATCTTTATCTCCAGGCCACCCCTCGGTGTTGTACCGCTACACTGTGAGGTACATCCTTACGCCAGTGGGGATTTTGCAATTCAGTATTACTTGTCTCATTTGCATGGCATTGAGTACTAATTCCTAGTTACCACGCAAAACACTGTCACAGACCTTTAGCAACCCTTGCACCATGGTTGTGGTGTAGCATGTGTGCCATTGACTATTATGGGGAATTCAAGAAATGTGTTACATTGCAGTTTTATTACATATGAATATATTTTCATTGTGATCCAGTTTGCACACAGATGCACTGTGATTTTACTTTGCGTTAGTGTGGCCATGACATTAAATGTTCTTTTTTATGTGTTGTGCATTTTTTTATGCCACTGACTATATATCTAGCCATTGGCATATATTAACAGTATAATACATGAGTTTGGTCCACTGTCATGGCTCTGATTTTATGTTTGAAAAAATGTAAACTGTTTTTTTTTGGTTTACATTTGTGCATGCTTACTCTACACCTGCACCACTTCATGAATCGCTATATACCTTCATTTGCATGCTACACTGCTGCACATGGGGTAATTAGCATACATGCGCCGGGAGCTGCACAGCTGTGGCGTACGCTGGTAGTGCACATGGAAACAGCTTGTACATGAATCGCTCGGCGGCCATATTTGGCGTTAGATCGCTGATGCTATGCCTGTGCCTGGCGCAAGCTTCATTAATCCTGGGGTACATTTTTTTAATTTTGAATCTATGTATTTGGCTAAAGGTGCAGTTACTGATCCTTTGGCCGACACAATAGGCCTAAGTTGCGGGTCTGATATATTTTTATGCTTCTTAGGCATACCAAAAATAGACGGGACTCTAGGTTTTTCATCACTTAAAAAGTTGTGTGTCTCCATGTCTATAAGCCCCTCTAATAATAAGTCATTTAAACACATATATATATTTTTTGTAAGCAATGTTGACTTTGTTCAACAATACTCTGGCATAAGTTTCTTCATCAGTGACTATGTCCATCATTTGTCCTTCATAAGTAATGTGATCCATTAAAACAACTCCCCCACCCTTATCGGGTTTCATGATTCTAAGGTTTTTGTTTTCCTTAGATTCCTGTAAAATTTTGCTCTCATCCATTGTCAAGTTACAGATCACTTTGTTGTACATGAGCTGTTCCCTTAACTCTTTTTACACCAACAATTCAAAATTTTTGAGTTGGGGGTATAAAGGTGGGTTAAAAATACTTCTCTTAGTTAAAGGGTTGTGTATATTTCTTCTCTCCTGTCCGTTGAAGAATAATTCCAAATTGTTCTGCCTAATAAATAGTTTAAAATCAACTAGCAGATTCACAATATTTGCTTTCACCCTGGGTATAAAAGTAAAATCTTTTAAAAATAAATTAAAATGTCCCTTACTAATAATGGTGTTGGTGTAGTTAAAAATGTTAAAACCATTGTAAGTAAAAGTACAGCCATCTTGTACAATTTCTTCCTGAGTTTCTATCTCCAATACACCCTATCTGGTGGTACCCATCCCTTCTGCATCTGATTCCCCATATCTATAATTCACAGGTTCCTTTTTCTTTAATCTTTCCAACCTTATCGGGGATGGAAAGTCTAAAGGGTCCTGTATGTTTGAACCTTCTTGGTGGTTTTCGATGTTGGTGTCAGTATATGCCCATCTCTCTTCATTTCCCCCCTGTAAAAATAATTGTTGTAATTACTATTTGCCCTGTACACTTAGGGCTTGGGATAATGAGTGTTGTGACTGTACTCATTTGTATCCCTTTCAGTTTTCTTAATTTTCCTTTCCTGTATCTTTTTACATTTTAATTCAATATTGCTCAACATGTTGAAATATTTCTCATTTTCAGCATCTATACTAAAAAGGTAAATCATTTACTATTTTGTTGTTAGTGGTTTCAATCTGGTTAAATATGTTTTCCGTCTCAACCTCATTATTCTTAATGATATCTCTCATTATGTCAGCATCACATCTACCAAAGGCCATTAACAAGTCCTGATGAAACTGTGACCCTTCCTTAACATTATTGGGGTACTTGCATACTCTCAAGCCTTTGGGTACAATTTTTAAATGTATACAGTGCTATAAGTAAGCATCATCCATCTCCCAAATCTTATATTTATACAACAAATTGCCCAGGTTAAAAAGCATAGTAGCATAAGAGTCATTATTAGGATTGACTTGTATTTTCTCTTTAAAGTCAATTTTCAAGTCCAAAACATCTTTAAAAAGTCTTTTAGTACCTGTTTGGTTTGTATTAGTGAGACTTGCTTCTCCTGTAGCCCCTTGGTTATGTTGCCGCATATTCATAGAACCTGTTATATCTGTACTGGTAGTGGCAAGAGAAATAAATGGAAATCCTTCCAAACTCTGTCGCTTATGTTGACTTGGCTGCAAAACCGAATTTTCATTCCTAGTAACCCTGTTGCAGCTGTCTGTTCCTTCATTCGAAGCTGAACATCTAAAACCTTCCCAGTTACCTGGTAAAGAAGCTCCTGTTACCAGCGAAGCCATCGATTGGCTTAGGGGCATCAAAATTCCCACCAGTTGAGTTAACTGGCCAATGAGCTTCTGCAGCTCAACCAGTTCACTTCCACTAGGTCCGTTTCCTTTAGCCAAATACATAGATTCAAAATTTAAAAATATGGTGTTGAACAATGCCAACATTTTAAAGGACTCTTGGGATTTTTTGAGACGTATTGACGACACTAATTCTAACAACACACAGAGTTTTATTACACTGGATGTGGTAGACCTATTAACATGTATCCCACATGATGTAGGTCTTTTATGGTTTGAAGAATTTTTAGCTAAGAGCAAAACTATTCCCTTCAATGTGTTTTGTACCTGTATAGTTTTAATGGATTTAGTCCTGAAAAATAATTTCATATTTTACAGGGTGAATACTACAAACAATTGAAGGGAGTAGCAATGGGGGCACCTGTGCCCCACTTATGCAAATATTACCGTTTTATATTGGGAGAACAAACACATTTTTACCTCAGACTTTAAAAACTACTGGAATTTCTATGGGTGGTTCCTTGATGATGTTTGTCTTTTTTGGAACAACACTGAAAACAAATTTTTGGAATTTCTAGAATACATCACCAATACAACATTTTTTTTACAGTTTACACATCAAATAAACAACGTTGAGTTGTATTTTTTAGATGTTAACATACAGAGGCTTGGTGATGGTTTTAAATTTAGAATACATAGGAAGCAGATGTTTTCTAATTCCTATTTGCATTACACCAGCGACCACCCACCATATCAGAAAAGAGGGGTAATAAAGGGTTAGTTGGTGAGGGCTAGTAGAATGACTTCTGATGATCAAGACTTTCAGAAAGAATGGAATCATATTATGGATATGTTTAAGGCTAGAGGCTACCCTTGTGATTTATTATCTGAAGTTTGTATAGAAGTTATGGAGGCTAGGGCTTCCAGATTTGCTCCTATTTTGGGTAAAACCCTGCCTTCCTCTGATACTGTCACCCCCAATAATGATGTTGACGAAGACCATGGTAACTTTCAATTTGCCCTTGTTATCACATACAGTGGAGAAAGTAACCTAGTAAAGAGGGTTATAAATACTTAGTGGAACAGGTTTGCTAGATTATCAGATCTAAACTGTATATTTGATAAGACACTTAAATTTGTATATAGAAAAGGTTGTAACATCAAAAATATATTAGAAGGAGGTTCACATAACCACAATTATGGTATTTGTTTCAGTAGAAAGAAAGGAACGCACAAATGTGGAAATTGCCCTCAATGTTGTAACATCTGGAGTGGCAAAGTTTTGTTCTTATAATGTAGAAACAGACATATTACAACCAAAGGGTTTGCAAATTGTAATACCACAGGTGTGGTTTACCTTGCTTTGTGCGGGTTATGGGACTCTTTCTATGTGGGCAAGACAGAACGAAAATTTAAACAAAGAATTTATGAGCATGGGTATGATATAAGAAAGAAAAATGACAACAATGCCTTTTTAAACATTCACAAGTAAGTGTAAATGTTGACTTTAAATTCTTTGTAATAGAAGTTGTACCCACTGATCCCAGGGATGGACCATGGGAGACTTGGCTTGAATATAGCCAGTTGTACTGGCAACTGGTGTTAGATGCCAGTAATCATCCAGGGTTAAATGACATGGTATCCCTAAAGCCAGTTTTAAAACTTAGATCGGCTAAATTGTAAATAGGGTTATTATAATGACCATCAATTCATTCTTTGAAGATTTACTTGCATAGATACTTTATACAGTCTGTTTTATTTATGTGATTGTTTTCACCTTTTCCACTAGATGGTGCTAAATTATTTGTTCTTATATGGTTTTAACATTTACTTGTGTCTTATACAAATGTATATAAATATTTATTGTTTTTAAACCCAAGTATTTTATGTGGATAAACTTTACACAATACACCCCAATTTGATGCACTTTATATAACAAGTTTTAGACTGCTTTAATATGTTTTATTTCATATAAACTGTGTCTTAATTCACACACATTGTATTTTACATTTAATTGGAAAATGTTTCTTACTGGTCTATTTCAAACTGAAAAACTATTTAACATGATTGTTGGGACAGAATATGCCTATCTGATGAAGTTTGTAAGACAAAAACGTAAGGGGAACTGATTTTACACTGTTTATGTGCTTTGTTTCTTTTAAGTACCTGTATTCATGTGTGCATTGGAATAAACTTTCATTGAGTGGACCAGCTGGTTTCTGGTGCCTTATACAGTTTCAGAAAAACAACTACTTTTTCAGGTCATTGTAAAAGAAACAATAGTCACAAGTTGAAATACCCACATGTTAACAAAAAACTGTCATCCAATCTTAACTTATACATGGCAAATCTCTGCATCAATATAACTATCTTTTAACAGTTATTTTTATGAGTTCAGAGATTCTTCCTAAGCTTATGGCAAAACAGACCACCAAAAACCTCAGCCACAGCACCCAATACTCATGGAATGCAATGTTCCCATTAAGTAGACTTTCTCCACATACCCCCCCCCCCCAGTGAAAATTTGCAAGGATAAAAGTCAATAGCAAAGTACTGTGCTTTATATGTAAGGGCAGCCTACTCCAGAATTGGTAGATATGTTGCATGTGGTATATATCATGCCATCTTCTGTTGATGATGTCCTAGTATAGGTTAGGTCCCTAGAGCAAGTGTTTGCTTTGCCACTGGCTCTGTTTGTTGAAGGAGTTAAAAGGGTGCTGGGTCATTAATAAGACTGAAAACTTAGCAAAAGTCACCCTAAAGGTAACTATATGATACTGAGTAGAGGGACTGAACTTTGAGTCTATCAGATTAACTAAGAGTACTGAGACCTGAGATCTTTTTGGTGAGAAAACACTGAGGTCTCTCAAGCTGGTACTTATCAAGTTACATGCTGAAGGGAGCATTATATTCAAGAGTGAGCCTAATACGGGAAGAATAAAATATGACTATATAGTCTCTGGACCTTGGAAATATACTTCAAAGTATACGTTGTACAAGGCAGAAGGATTTTCTAACCACCAGAGTGGCATAGTGGTCACAAGAGTGTCTGCGGTCAATATATACCTCCAAGTCCATTGTGACTATGCCAATTTAAGTGGAAAGTTTTATTTTCCTAAGCAGTAGTAATACTAGATTTACTAAAGAAAACTATGCTTCATTTTTTGGTATTGAGTGAAAGCCCACAATTAACACACCAACCAGGTCCAGTCTTTGCTGGAGAATTTAAGTATCAGAATAAGATTTGATAATTGCCCCTGACTGCAATCATCAACAAACTTAATTATCTGTAGTCACTATATAATGGCTTTTATGTTAGACTAATATTGGGCTGTGACTTAAAAAATATTAATTTCAAAACATAAAGTATTAATATACAACTTATCAAGGTATGGTAGACTAATATAGGGATGTGGCATAAAAATATTAACTTTAAAACACAAAATAATAATATATAACTAATCATCGCAAGGACATATTCAGTTTGGAAACCTTTCACTTGTTATAATTGTAAGATACATTTAATGACAGTACTAATGTTAAAATTTGTCTGAAAAGAAATCCTTCAATATTTTATTCTTTGCTATCATTATCACTTAGAGTTATGTTTACTTCCATCTCTCCACTAAACCAGTAAAGTTCTGTAATGAGGGAGAATAATGAATAGCCAGTATCTATACCTTGTAGTTCTTTAGAGAAGAAATATAGATTTCCACCCTCCAAAAAATAATTAATTAAATCCCATAAGTATGACAGAGCTAACTCCAATTTGGTCAGCTAAGCAATCAAGTCATCTGCAAACAATCCCTGTTTATATTCTGTTTTCTTTTGTAAAGCTTTTTTTAATTTTGTTTTCATAAAAATGAACAAACAAATGTATTATAAAACAAAAATAACTATTTACATATGCCCACAGCTGATTAATAAATCAAAGTTATACACATCAACAATTAATATTTTTCAAGCAAATCTTTAAGCTTAAGCCAAGACTTATATGAATGTGTAATATTACAAGTTCTCATCTTGATAGTATGCAATTCATGACAACAATTTTTAACATATTAATAAATTCAACACTAGAGGGGGTAACTTTACTTTTCCAGTTTTTAGTTATTATTTTTCTAGCTATTTATAGAATAGGCCATAGAAAAAAACACTTGAGTTTTAGGAATTCTCTGGAATCAGAGCATTAAGTCCCTGTTTATATTCTTTGTATCTCTCCCTGATTGCACAAGTCTCTTCCATTGCTGAACTGCCTGCACCAAAGGTTCTGCCCCTAAAATTATCATGATTGTGACAGAAGGCACTGCTGACAAGTCACTCTGCCTAAGCTTTTTGCGCTAAATATGACATCTTACACTAATTATTGTATAGCATGGAAAATGCTTCTCAGAAACAAATGTTGGGATTAGTCCAGCTCTAACTCTTTTGCACTTGACAACAAAAGGACTAAAGGGACACTGATTCTTGACATTCCTAGAGACCACTGATCTCTGAGGAAACTAAATGTCACAAAATGCATGATCGCATTCCTTGGAAAGTCATCTACCCCAGCCCCAGGGTACAATCACACTGAAATTCATCCCTAAGAGTTGACCCAGTTGTTTGGGATTTGGGAACATATCTGGACATTTCCCTAACTTTCACCAGCATGTGTCCATTGTCATAGGAAAGTCCTTTTGCATTGCACAGCTTATAAGCAAAGAGATTGTGTCTATATCTGGGGATGTCATTGCCCCCCCCCTTACTCAGCCCTTATTAGGCAAATCATTGAGTATGATACTCCCTTTGGAATGTATCTGTCCAGACATATGCAACAACTGGAAATGCCAGTAGAAATATCTTACTGAAATGATACAATGATTTGGAGAAATTAAAAAAAAGGATACAATGCCTAAACAATATGTCCTACATGGGCCAACTTAAAGCCCTGTCACTATACTTGGTATCCTATTGACTGTTAAGGGGTGACTTGAGTCTGGCATACAAGGCAGCCAAAACCCGATATTGATGGATTTACTGCACATCAACAAGTCAAATGGCATCTGAAATACTTGGTCCAAGGATCTAAATCACTTCTACAGCATCAACAGAATGACTCAGAGAGACAAGTATATCTTGCAGAGGATACCTCTGCTCTGAAACAGACTCCCCATTCATGTAAAACAAAGCTCATCCCTGGCCATATTCAAGCACAACTTAGATCTATGGATGAGAAACAGAACATTTACTCCATGACTGCCCTCTGTACTACTAATGAACAGACGCAACTCTTTTGTTTTGAAAATGTTTTTATTACATTTTCATAAAACATAATCACTACAAAATTTGTAATCAGAAATGCACATGCATAATTAAAAGTAAGAAAAAAAACAACCTAATCTTATAAATACATAAAGAAAGTAAACAACTATTTACAAGAGAGTCTATCAGCCTTCTTATCATTCCTATTGTTGCATGTATGTTCAATAACAGATTTTTTTTATTTTTTCTTGTCAAGTAATTCTTTAAATTTTGTCCGTACATTGAAGCAAGACATAATTCTGTTCATTCTCAATCTGACTGTAATAATTTCTAGATGAGTTATTATGGTTGCTAAAGTTATACATTCTTTAAATGAGGGAGTACATTGAACAGAGGCAACTCTTAAATACTTATCCCATGCATGGGTACCCTCACATTTTCTGTGGTATGATCCCAGTTATATTCATTACAACCAATATATATAATTATCAGCTATGGGATGGGTAAGGCCACTCTAACATAAAATGGAGTAAGTTTAGTTCAAGCACCAAAAAGGAAATTGGCTAGGCTTAAAATGGCCAGCAAGGGCAGCTAGCCTAGTATTTACCTATAAACCTATAAGAGCCTGTGACCTGCACCTCAGAAGCCTTCTTGGGATTAATGTTACTGCTTTATTCCTGATGAGAGAAAAAGCAGAGCGGCATTGTTTCCTAGCTGTCTCTGATCACTAATTTGCCAGAAAACCACAAATGTTATGAGGTGCCGACCAAAAATATGAGGCAAAAATGTGGCTTGGAATTTTGTCTCTTCAAATGCCCAGTGCCAGTAAACATAATACATAGTAAACTAGCAGCATATACTGAGGTGGTCTCTGGCTAAGCCACCCAGGACTACACATAACAAATCACCGCCAGACAGGGATACTCAATTTTCTCGTCACACCTGCTGCAACCTATACCTCTAATACAAATCATCAAAACTGCAAGCCTGTTGACTTAACATTCCAAAGGCCCACAGAGAGGCACACAGTCCTTGTTACTTGTGATTTTGTAGATAGGTACACTGGTACTGCAATCACAAGACTGGGCAAGGTTGTACTTAGTTGTAATTCTAGTGGTAGGTAGAGGATTAGGGACATTAATAGGGCCAAGAAGACCTTGCACTATGTTAAATACCTTGGAGTTGTGTGGTGCTGCAAATCCTTCATCTTGGAGGAGATGCAAAGAAACACTATTGTGCTCTCCTCTAACTGTCGTCAAGGAAGGTAGGTCACTGCTGCTGTTGTTGAGCAGTACTGTACTATCAACAACAATGATATGTATGTTCAAATATAAAATAATTGTCTGCAAAATATGACTTATTAATTGCCATCAGTCCAGGGGAAATCAGCAGGGATCTGCGTGGCATGAGATAGTTGACAGACTCTCCTGCTTACTAAGGATGGGTTGTACCTTTCATCGTATGATTTTTGCTTAGGGTCCAAAGTCCTTGTTGTCTCCATGGTGTTTATTTAGTCAACGTTCAGTATATGGACATACAAACATCCTTAAATTCTAATTCAGACATCAACGTAGCACTTCAGAATGCTAGAAGCTTGAACTGCAAAATATCTAAGTCTGAGGTCTTTTTCTACCTTGAAGACATACAAATTTGTATAATTACAGAAATCCAGCTCCAGTGCAATGAAAACACTTGCTCCTTGCAAAGGTTCACTGTGTTCCATGAGTTCAAGACCATATGAAGCTATAGGAGCATATCTGTATTTGTTAGGGAACCAACTGTTTTTGACAAATTATGTAAAATACCATACTTGAAAATGCAGAGGCATAGGAACTCTCAATAAATGTGTCTAACATATCACTACTAACCCCTCTGAGCATTGTGATCATCTAAACAAGATTGAAAAGCTCTCCATCTAACCAAATATTCTTACTATGAATTATTTAACAATCCCATCACAAACTGGTATAGATATAGAACCAGCAACACATATGCTGTAAGCTTTCCAGTTTTCCTAATGGTAATTCTCTTGACCAAACTCTCCCCCTCCCCACAATGAGGATGATAATTTTTTTGACATTATCCTTTCCAACTTCTCCTGTTCTTGTATAATACTAATATAAATACCTCCGTAATAAAAATCTGATCACCTAGCAATAGCCGTCTCCCTTATAATAGACATTGAAGTCTCCAAAAGTTCACAATATTTCATGATTACTTGAAAAGACTCCTCCTCCTCCTATTTACAGACCATATTTGCAGAAATTCCTGACAACTTCAAATGATGTAGTTTTTCAAATAACTGAGTTCTACTGCATAATCTGCTGTGAATGGATGCATGAAGTCCCTGTTCTAATCCACCATATGAATAATGGAATTAAAATCATGTTGTTTAACTTCATTGCAGACAAGCTTTACAACAAAAAGAAGAAGAAGAAACTTCAAGTCATTTGCAATAGATTCACACCAGCTCATTATAAACTACAGTTAAAAATAGTAAGTAAAACTTTGAAGCACGCCATCAAGGAATAGAACCCTGGGTATACTCAGGGTCACTACCAACTCTAAAGATTACTACCAATGTCTTCTTCAGTTACTTCAGGACTTAAAATGATGCCATTACTGAAACCAATGTATTTCCAGTAAAGATTTCCCATCTTGCAAATATCCTTGCATACATATTCAAAGCTCATATTATACTATACATTATCAAAAACTCGCTTTCAAAATCAAATAAAATATTCTACAGGGATAACATATTTGCAGACTAAAAGATAAAATCCTTTCAAGAAAAACAAAAAAGAAAATGTATTATTTTTAGCATGTTGAACTATAATGGTGCAGCATTACTGATTTGCAGGAAGCTATTCATAAAACTAATGTTACCTTGCTGGTTATTTCCTCAGCTTATGCTAAGTCTGCAGTTGCCTTTGTTAGGCACCATTGAGTTATGAAAAGGCAGTAAGATCAATAGAGGCACTGTCCTATTTAATTAAGTTCCAATATATGCCACAGTGAAACAAGGTTTTTGCACAAACTACTAAAACTAAACAACTTACACTGCAGAGAACTACTACATCTGTGTTTCCTGTCCTGGTTCCCATAAAGAGGAAATTATTTTCTGGAACAGGAAGTTCCTCTGTGAAGAAAAAAAAAAAAAAACTTCAGAGTTTCCTTTTTCCAGCATGCTTGAAAATGTTGCGGAACACCATGTTAGTAATATCTGAGACAGTAGAGGGTACAAAAACTGAACCCATATCTGCTTATTATTTCTAAATCCAACTTTCCTTGAATGTTCTTGCTTCATCACAGTCTTGATATCCAGCCCAGATTAAAAGAGGGTTAAGAGGCTCTAATAAAATAATGAGACCATATTTTTTTAGTTCCTTAATTCTGTGCTTTTAATGTTAGACGTAATATTTTATATATATCTGAGTTTTTATGTAGGATGATAAATAGCTGGGTACAGCAAGAAGGGTTTGTTGCTATGTTTCAAAAATATTTAAAGTGGATTTAAGGTGAATTATTTAAGAAGAGTTATTCTTGGTGTTATTCAACCCTTTTAGGTGAACACGTATTAAGAATTTACTATTCTGACATAGTTTAAGATGGCATTATTAAGAACGCACATTTCCCAAACGGGAATTCAATCTGTAAGTGTTAATGGGAGACATATGCTGCACATGTAAAAGGAAATGTTTATGTTTTCAGGATAAACGTGAACATATTTTTTGTTTGCATGAAATGCAGTTCATAAATAAATTTGTGCAATTAAGCAAAAAAATCTATGGAATGCACTTACTGTGGCCTACATCTTCCTCAGCGTAAAGCAGGAGTTCTGATTGCTTTCAAAAATAAGGATGATTTGCATTTCACTAATAAAGCTCTAATTGAAGTAACCAGAAGTAAAAATAGCTCAGGTGACTCTCTATACTCCTACTACATTGTTAAACTGTGGAATGCCTTACCACTTGAAATTAAAACTATAACTAGCTTAAAAAACTCCAAGCATTGCATTAAAGCTCTCCTCACTAGTTCTGGGACTTGTACATGTACTGGGCATGGATAGCCCAAACTATGGAACTAGCTGATTTTTAAATTTTAATTGCATATGTAATGAGCATTGAATTTAAGTCATATGACTACCTTATGTTTTTTTATCTTTCTCACTGTTAGTATCTATCAAATTTTAAATCTACAGTTGCTATGCTGCCTGTATATAAGACTAAGTATGGTAATTGCATTCTTATTGTATACAATGTCACTACCTGCTACTACTGTAAGAACTGTCTTCTAGAAGCATTGTTATACAAGATTATTGGTCTTGTCTCCCACTTGACCAATTTACTCTGTTCTAGTCTTTTTACCGTTATGAATGTCTGTTACTATTTTTTTCTTTATTGTGTTATACAATTTTATTTCTACTAGCAAAATAGTTAACTAACAATGGAGCTTTTCTCCCTGGGCCTCCACTGAAAAAAGGTTTGATGCCCAGTTGGACTCTCTCGGTAAACAAATGTAAAATAAAATAATAAATAAATAAAAATAAAGTTTTGTTCTGAAGAAGAGAAGTATGTTTTTTATTTAACATGCAAATATCTGAAGCCAAAATAACTGCTGGTTCTTTGTATTCCCCTTTTTCAAATTATCTAGATTTTTTGAATGATAAGGACCATGGTCTCAGGTGGCTCTACAATGTACTATCTCCTATCTGTGATAAATCTTGCCCAGGTTTAGACCCGTACTAAGTACGCTTGACTCTTTGTAACTCATTAAACCACAGAGACAACTTCAGGCACTTCACTCCAGGGTCAAAACGGTAACAACTCTACTTGTCTAATATTTTCTGTTTATATTTGCATTAATGCTTACAAAACCATGAGACATTGACTGCTCCATTTGCATATTAGAGTAGTGCCCTGACTATGAGCCAGGCAACCCATGTTTGACAGATTGCCAGAGATTCCTCTTGTGCCTTTGATGGGTAATAAAAGAGCAGTGGTGGCATCTAATGCTTGACAGGATCACAGACAAAAATAAGGATACAAAAAATGGCCAAACACTAGATACTGAAAGACTTCGTCATGAAGATTGTATGCTGAACTGATATTTGAGTTCTGTCTAGAGTAGATAAAGAGATATTGAAACTGTTCATTATTATGCATTTATATTGTCATTTTCACATTTGTTTAAGAGAGCACAGGCAGAAATGCTTATCCTCATACAAAAGCACATAGTCAGATGAGCATAATGCTGTCAACTGCATGTGTGTAGCTTGAATGGTTACTGATATAGTATAAGTTGCTTACAAAAATTAGAAAGGTTAATATTTACTATGTTTACAGTGACTTATAAGACTGGGTTTTAGCTGGAATCTAATAACTTCTATTACTGTAAATGTTAGTTGTGCTGAGAGTTTAATACATTTTTTTTCAGATAACACATGGTCAAAGATCTATGAAGATTTTTTTGATCTGTGAAGATATTAGTTGATTTTGTGGAAAGGCTTCGTTTGCAACCATTGGAAGTGAGAGTACAAAATTACACATCTTCATTGGATTGAATACATTAAACAGTTTATGGCTTGACAGAAGTTGGCTGATTCATGGTGGCAGAGTTGTGGCTAAGCCAATTGCCACTTTGGGCAATCCCCCTTTCCTTCAACTCAGAGATGATGGCCATAAACGAGTCTTCTGGTTAAGGAACAAAAAAATAAATAAAATAAAATAAAATAAAATATGATAAAAAAGTTCCCTAGATATGAGGACCAATATTTTTCCATAATAATAGCAACATAATAAGTCTTTTGCAAACTCTACCAAACAGCATTGCTACAGCTCATAAAACACATGCATACACACGCATCCACACACACACGTGCACACACACTCCAACATGTAAGAACACATGCACATGCATCACTGAAAGAAAATCATTTAAACAGCAGGAATGCCAGCTGTGGCTACCTAAATGAATGTCAAAACAGCAGCTGCATCCAGGTACTTAGAAGCTCTCACACCACTGATGTCCAGAGACTGATTGAGTTTTCTACCTTGCAGATCATGCCACCTCATTGCTTCCAACAAGGGTAATTGCCAGCCAGGTTGGAATGTACTTTTCTTCATGACCTTGCTCTGATCAATAACATCTTTACTTTATTTTTTATCCAAAAACTTCCAGTCATAGAAGGTACTCCTTATCTCATTTGTTATCAGACAAATGCTGGATTTTCTGAGATCTATGATTCTGATATTCTGACATAATCAAACAGTTTTGCTTGGCACCAAATGTCATGCCATGAAGACTGCTACATTTTATGTGCTAGATACATGATTAGTGCAAGAAAATAGTAGATTATCAAGAAAAGCAGTCTGACAAGCCATTATTGGTGTAACTATTGATATATCCATTAATTACCAAAATGATAAATCTCTGTTTATTTTTATTTCTTATTTGTCCTTTGCTGATCAGGTTAGTCCCACTAGGCTAGTAGCTTCTTTTCAGGGGAGATCCAAGGTTGTATTTATACTGTTAGGAAACATTTGGCCAGGGCATATGGGAACTTCCCCTGCTGTTGGCAGTAGAGGGAAGAGATTGGGATTTACACACATCCTGACTTCCTGTTCCCATTCCAGGGATGGAGGCTGCCCAGAGGAACAGGACGGAAACATGGCTGCTGAGAGCCTAAGTGATTTGGAAATTAAATGCATTGGAAATGAAGAAAAAAATGGTAGAATCACTACCAGAATTGTTTTCAGGTGATGTAGGACCAGAGAAAATTGTATTTGCTAATGGTGAGGAGATCAAGAAGCAGATGGAACTAAATGCAGTGATGGAGATGGATTCAGAAGGAAATTGTCAGAAAATCCTGTTTAAAGTGGGAGAAATGACAGAAAAAATGTGTTATTTCAACCCTCCCATTTGGGAGGGTTGTGGGATAAGTTTCTGGAAGAGCTAGTTAACAAGTGTGAGCTGGAAAGTGGAGCTGCTGTATCCTGGAGTGACATTATGGAAAAATGGAAGAGAAAAAAAAAGAGAAGGAAAAGGAGCCATAAAAGGTTCTGTAAAAAGTCATATGCTGAAATAGTTGAAGAAGGAGCAAAGGAAAAGACAGAGATGAAGAAAAATATGTTGTTCAGGTGAGCAGTTAAAAAGAAAAAGGTCTGGACAGATATGAGGTATGGGACAATGTTATTGCACATCTGGGTATAAAAGCTGAAGAGGTAAGAGCTTTCATTTTAATTAACAAAAAATCTTTTCGTGGCTTGTTTTTTGAAACTAGTCAGGCTATGGAAAACATTCTGGGGGCCTATGAAAAAAAGAAAGCAATTTTTCCATGGTCAGAATATGTGGTGCAGGCCCTTTTCAAGCAAAAAAAAGGAATTTTGACTCAGTTTAGAACTGAAATGGAAGCAAAAGAATGGACTGAATATGTGTTAACAGTATTTAAAGAAGTATTGGACACTACTAAAATTTATGATGAAAAAGGGTTATGGACTGGGGGTTGGGAATGTGGAATAATTATGAAAATGAAAATGTTAATGTAATGCACACACCTAGTATTATTAATGTACATGGTAATAGAGGTTTTGTAAGGTACAGAAGATAACCAAATATGTGTTATTATTGTGACAAAATCGATCATTTAATTAATGAATGTGACAAAAAAGATATTATTTATGTGGTCAGACATACCATAATGCAAAGAAATGTGAACTGAAATGTAAGAAATGTGGAAATACAGGATATTCATGGTTAGAATATGAAGTAGAAATTCAAGAAAATGAAAATGAACATGAAAATGAAGATGAAATTATACAAGAAAAAGAGTCAGAATTTTTAAAAGAACACATGCATGACACTTCAAGGAAAAAACATAGAACTGATATTTTGTTTTAAGGGTAAAGAGAAAGAAAAAGAAAAGAGACAGATGAAACAAGTGGAGAAGAGTCATAGTAACATAATAACAGGTAAATCAATAGGTAAGAGAGTTAGGTTAAGAAAATTGAAAAAAAATATATAATGGTTAAATATAACAAGAAAGGTAAGGGATAAGAAAATTACTTTCATAACTGTTCTATAAAGCTGAAAGTATTTGCTTTGAATGTGAACAGTATGAATAATGTTAAAATAAGAATTAGTATTTTACAATGGTGTGCTGCAGTAGATCATCAAGTACTAGTGTTAAAAGACATTAGAATGTTAATGTAAGAACAAGGGTGCAACCAGGAAAAGTTTGGAATGGTAAGGGGTTGGGAGGGTGGCCTAATGGTTAAGATGTTTGCCTTACAAACACAAGGTACAGGGTTTGAATCTCACAGGAGATAATTGACTAGGCTTAAAATGGCTCGCAATGGCAGTTAGCTTAGTACTAACCTATAAGTATTGTCTCTTTAAGTGTTCATAATGTTATTTGGAACATAGGCAAAGAAATATGCTCAGGGATATGTATATTATGCCAAGAAAATATGGCCACTTCAAGCCCACCTTTTCTATCACCAAACAAAATGCACCATCTTTAATGTAGAAACCCACACTAAACTTCTACAGGTCATCATAGATGACCAACTGAAATTTGACCTCCATGTCCACCATCTATATCTATATCTTTATCTATATCTATATCTATATCTATATCTATATCTATATCTATATCTATATCTATATCTATATCTATATCTATCTGTATCTATAGCTATATCAGCTTACCAACCACCTAACTCATATCACTGTTGCTCACTCTCTGCATTAAACTGGCCACAATTCTCCCAACAACTACAACTCTCTCAACTAGCTGTCATACTCTCCATTCTCTATAAACCCACCACCTGCCCTAGCATCTCCTCCCTGGTCTCTCTATATACTCCAGCTAGAATCCTCAGAAGCTCCAATGAACATCAACTTGAAATGTTTAAGCCCCAAAAATCCATTGGCCAAAACCTATATAGTTACTCTTCTGCACTAAATTGGAAAACGTTTACCCTAGACATCAGAAAAATAACCACTACACACAAATTCAAAAATCTATACCTTCTCGACATCTTCTCAACTTGAAACTGCAAAAGCTAACCCCAAATCCTCTCCTAAGCACACCCACTCTGCCTAATTACTCCAGTATCTCTATCTAGACTTTCTACTGTACTACATCCTACCTCCTTCAAACCCCTTGACTATTTTCTGCCCCCACTTCACCTCCCATCCTCCTCCTCTTCTCTACCTCTTATTCTTATATCCCTCCCAGCTCCGCTACCTCTACTATGCAAATATGATAATAACCTGTAAATTAATGAGCTATTCCCTCACCACTGTTATGTACACTTGCAAAACTCATTCATCACTGTATATTCTAAATCACTCTTCAATTGGTTTTAACTCAAACTTTTTACAGTGTAACCTCTACATAGCTTATCTACTGGCCTAACAACTGCTCTCCAACATAGCAATCTCCCACTGTAACTTTGGTGAGAAGTGCATGTAATTTATCTTACTGCATTTAGCAACTTATACTGTTTAATTCACTTTATCCAAATCTCAGCATCCTCCCACTGTAACCACACTGAGAATTGTAAATAGTACATTCTACTGCATTATCATACTCACTTTAAGTACTCCTTAGGTTGTTGTAATTTTTCTTTAGTATACTCACTTTATGCACTCTAGAGATTGTTTGCTTGTTTATAAGTAGTTATTTGTACTCTTGTGGAGCTTTTCTCCCTGTGCCTCTGCTGAAAAAGGGCTTATGCTCAGTCAGACACTCCTGATCAACAAATATTAAATAAAATAATAAAAATACATACTAGATATTACAAAGGTAGAACTGGGTTGAATAACAGTCGTGGAAATAAGATGGAAAATATGTACATAGTCTAATAGCTTTAAATGCATATATAACAAAAAAGAAAGAGAAACAATGTTTAAAAGCATACCTAATTACGCTTGCGTTAACATGGATATAATGATGACAGGTGACTTTAATTGTAACGTGATAAATAAAAAGAATAGTTGTGATGTTAAAATGATTACTGGAATTATCAAAAGTGGAAAATTAAAAATATGGGAAAATAAGCACTGGACTTATAAAAGAAATGAAGTTAAGACAGAAATTGATTATTTTTTATATCTGAAGGTATAAAAATTGCACAATAAGGAATAAAATATGCTGGGGTTTCTGATTGTGATGATTTGGATAAGAGTTCATGAAAACGAGGAATATATCAAAATAAGAAAAGGCATAAAATGAATAAATGAAAAAGTGTTAGAATCAGGAAAAAGAAAATAAATTATAGAATTATGGCTACAACATATTGGTATGAGAGGGTTTTATGAACATTGAACAATATGGTGGAGCCAATTTGAAAAGAAATACAAAAAAGTATTTTAGAATGCATAGAAAACAAAAAAGAAAAATAGAATATAAAATATTAAGTAAAATATTTAAAGAGTTATTAGAGAAGAGAAATCACTTATATATAGAAGAAATCGGGACAAGGTTCATAAATTATTATATAAACAAAATATTATTTGCAAGGAAAAAAGAAGTAGCACCATACCCATTTAAGATAGTAAAAGAAGGAAGATAACAAGAGAATTAAATAATAAACAAGGAAAACAAGTTACAAAACAAGGAAATTATATGAAATAATTAAAGAATAGATAACATAGAACAAATGTACAATGGGGTTAAATTAAAAAAAGAAGATAATGAATATTTAGAGAGAAAAATAGATATAAATGAGTTGAATGAGATCATGAACGATATTAACACTAACTCAGCTACAGGTTTGGAAAGAATTGAATATAGTATGCATGACTGGCAAAAAAAATATGTTTATAGAAGTAATAAATGAGTGGTTAGAAAAACGAATTAGGTATAAAGAATTTGCACAGGTGTGATAAAATTTATATTAAAGAAAGGAGATAAAGATGAAATAAAAAATCAGAGACCAATTACATTAAATAACACAAATTATAAAATTTCATGAGAATAGTAACTAAAAGATTACAACGTAAAATAAAAAGATTACTTGATCAGAATTTTTTTGAGAGAAAAAGAAATGGGAGTCAAGACCTTTGGTGTATAGTAAAGGAAGCAATTCATGATATTAATAAAAAGTGGAAACAAAAATCATGATGAGTGATGTCTGAACAGCATATGGTAATATTCAGTATAAAGCATTATGGGAATTTTTACAAGCATATAACATAAGTGAAAATATTACAAGTAATTAAATCAATATATGAAAATAATTATGTGATAGTAAATGTAAATGGTTGGATTGTGGAACATTTGAAAACAGAGTGTGGTATAACACAAGGATGTCCTGCAAGTAGTATGATCTTTGCTATAATCATGAACACAGTAGTATGGAAGTTAATAAAAGGTCAAGTAAGGGAAGAAATAGAATGATGGAGAAAATACATTTGCTAATAGTGCATATGTATGCTGATAATATTGTAGTAATAGCAAAAGATAAAGCATGGATGGAAAAATATAATGGAGAATTAAGTACACAGTTGAATGAAATTGGTTTAAGCATAAAGAGAACTGTCAAACATTGGGTATGAAGGTGTTATAGGAGTGGTGGAATATAATTATAAGAGTACAGATATTTTAGGGATAGTATTTGGAAGGACAGAATACAGACATGGACAATGGGATAAAATTATTAAAGGAGTCAAAGACATATTCTGGAAGAGATATAGGTTTCATGTAAAAAGAAAGTATATTTAATAAATACCATAATAATAGGTAAAATAGCTTATGTAGAAAATGTCTATATGATGCCAATGAAATATTAAAAAGAAATGATGCAGATTTATTTTATTAGGGGTCAAAATTTAACCCAGTTAAGAATTTTGTACATAAAAGATGAATGGGGGGGGGGGGTTGGAGCTGATAAATCCAAATGTACATGTAGCCCAAGTTTCTATAAAGTACCAAAGGGAATAATGAAAAATAATATTTGATAGAAACAATAATGTATTGTAAATATAGAAAATTTTGGGAAGAAATGGAAATAAAAAAGAAGTAAAAGTGTTATTAATAAAGGGATGAAATAATTGTACAGAAAAATTGTATTGTGGAAATTAAAACAGAATGTGATAGTAAATAATAGAAAATAATGGTATGGGGACATTATGAGATCCTTTTATTTGGTGGCTTCATGGAGAGAGTAATAAATAAATAAGAAGAAAGCAATAATGGTGAGATACAGAAATTTTATAAAAAATAAAGAATGCAATGATTTTTTGTGGAGGTTGTCTATAGGAAAATTATCAGTGGGGGCAAATATGCCATATAAGAAAAAACAGGATAGATTATGTAATAAATGTAAAGAACTGGGAACTACAAAACATGTTTTTTTTTTAATGTGAGAGAATTCAAAAACTGTGGAAAAAAGTGTGTACACACGATTTGCGTAAAACTCATTTAAGTTTTGAAATGGAAAGCATGGATATGCTAGAGTTTGGGTTTTATGGAACTAGATCCCAGAACAATGCTAAGAAAATGGGCAGAATCATATTTTATACAACATGGTTATATGGAATGAAAGACTTAATGAAATTAGATATAATGGAAAATGGGCATTGAGGAAATAAAATATGATTTTGGTTGTGGGTTAAAGAGTGGGAGGGCGATACTTGAAATGGGAATACCAATGTATTGAATGATGTTAAAATATGTAAACACTGTAAATATACACATATGTAAACATGAAAAGTATGAAATAAATATATATATATATATATATATATATATATATATATATATATATATATTTATATACAAATAAAAAAAAAACTACTCATCACTGCTGTGAGTGAGTTCATTTGGGAGGAGCACTTCTGTATCCATTCCAGGTGCAGAGGTGGCCTCGTGAAATAGGGAAGCACATGGAGAGAGATAGAGATGATAAGAGAAGTGAAAGAAATGAAGGAGAGAGCAAATATCAAGACCAGAGAACGTGACTCAGCAAATGATAGATGTATAATTCCAAACCTCCAGCTGAGAATCGTGGGATGACTAACTTAAAGAAATGGTGGTGCAGAGTGAGCCAGAAAATGAAGGAGATTGTTCCTGGGGACCCCTATCAGTTGATTAAGTTATCAAAAACTTAAAATTCATATGCTTGAGACCATATGATCAAGTTTTTGAAATCTTGAAGCTTTTAAATAGAGATCATGGTACAATGAGGACTGGGAAATACACCCTTTTCTTTACTGTACTGCAATCTCAGAGTTGGTATATATACTTTGCAGGGTGTGTGCGTGGATGCAGGAAGTCTTGCCCCCCTGCATAAATGTAAATAAAAATGATTTTTGTGTGTTTTTTTTTTTTATGTTTGAGTTTTCAGAAACTCAGTTATATTGTCTCATCCATGGATTTCTGAAAACTCAATCATCAGACATAGCTCTATCACCTGGGGAGACATTATGGAGAAAATGCAAAAGGAGTATACAGATACAATCTTGAAGAATACTGGTGAGATGGAAAGGAAAACATATGTAGAGAAAACAAAAGAGAGCAAAAATGGAGTAGCAGAAAAGAAGGCAGGTATGAAATGTGGACAATTTAATAGCTTCTTTGTATTTAAAAGTAAGTGAGGTAAGAATATTTATTATTATTAACAAAGAGACATTTTGTGATATTATATTTGGGACTGTTCATTCAATGGAAAATTTTATGGGGGGATATGAAAAAAAAACCTGGGGATTTAATAAACTTTGTGTAGGCATAGTGTAGTGCCAACAAGGAAGGGATCCATGTACATGGATGTGTTTCCCCCTTGGCAGTGCACCATGCATATTACCGATGGTGGGCTGCCAAGGAAGAGCTGAGGAACAGGCTTATTGAATCAGTGTAGGGAGGATGTAGTGGCTAACCATGGCTGCAGCTAACTGTGGATCTCCCTGTAATGCCCCTTGCCACTGCATTAATAATGTGAAGTGTAATATGTGATTTTTATGATGTTGTATATTTTTTTCTTTTTTTTTAGTGTATATTTGCACTGCATGGTGTGGAATGCAGCAATGCCAGGCTGTTCTCACACATAGACAGCTGACACCTGCCAGACATCTAAATATAGACACCGGATGTCATTAATTATTATTCAATTTATTTATTTATTTTTTATTGCCATTTTTGCGGCACGCCTCAGAGCACAGCACAGCTGAGCAGAGCTCATACATGCATAGATGACACCTGCCAGACATCTGCAAATAGAAACTGGATGTATTAATTCTTTATTTATAGGTTTGTTTGTGCATGTATGTACTTGTTTACACTGTACAACATGCTACACAGCAACTCTAATGGATAGATAAGTAGTATAGCAGTTTTTCTAATATCCAAGTAGCTAAATGGGTAGAGTTATGGCTATATGTGTATTAGTTCCTGGGTTCAAATCCATAGCAAGCAAAACTTTTCTGCAATTTTATGTATATCTTTTCTAAATGCAATAACAAATTTGCAAAATATGGCACTGCTGTGCTCTGCTAAGCTCTGCCCACTCATAGTAATGGCTACAATGTTTGCACAGTACTCAGCTCTGCCTAGCTGGTTTGCACACTACTAAGCAGCACAGTGCTTTTTTGAATGTTACTTAATGACATGTAAGTGTGGGAAAACAGCCTATATTATGCCCAATAAGTAGGAATTCTGCAGACGTTTTTGGAGTTCAATCTACTGCTGATATGCCAGATGGTGTTGGAGAAGGTATACATTTTCAGACACAGTGGTGGGGCATTCAGAAATCCAAGTTCTTGGTCAGGCTCCTTGTAATAAAACACAATCCCCGGTTGATGCAGGGCAGATACCAGAGCTCAGAGTGCAAGGTGGAGGCCTGGGACCGTTTGGCCGGGGAACTCACCAGTGTCACTGGTATTCCCCGTACAGGTGAGCAGTGTCACCACCAATACAGTGACCAGAAGAGAAGGCACAGGGTAACCCTGGACACCTAGGTCCTTGATGCTTGGGATGGGAATTGCAAGACAAATGTCTGCAAAACAGGTATGCGTAATGGTGGGCTTCTCTTTCAACAGCTACAGAAGAGAGGGCTCACAAGGTAGAGTCCCATGCCAGGCACCTGGCCAGGTTACAACATGAGTGTGTTAAATAAGTATTTAGTAGGCCAACTGTAATGCCATAAGCAAGAAAGACTAAAGCATTTACTGCAATAAAGTATACACAAGAAAAACTAGTGCAATAAATGGGCAAGTAGAACTGTAGTGCAATAAATGGGCAAGTAGAACTGTAGAGCTATGGCAATAAATTAACAATAAGAAATGTATTTCAATAAGGCAATTACAATACCAACAATGGTAAGCAAAATGTTGTTCAGCAGGATTGTGTTGTCAAAACCATTGCAGTAGAGCTGTGTACATTGCTTGTCTTTGGTAAGGTTGCTGCAATCAAGTATAACACTGTAGTAGCTGTAGCCTGCAAATCTAATGGCTTACAAACTGTATTGCTTAACTCATAGTACTATCCAAGGCTGTCTCCATGGCAATATTGGTCACATAATGGTCTCTCTTCTTCAGACATCAGGTAATTAAGGTATATGGGTGAGGTAGCCTGGTCTATGGGCAGATATTGTGTGTGGATTTCACAGATACTGCAAACCAATAACAACAAAATGTGTTCACTATCATTGTTGATTCTGCAGTAAAGCTTACCTAATATATGCAGTATGGTGGATTTCCATGCATGTGTGTTCTACTGTCACTGCAGTCTACTATAACACTGTAATAGTACTAGAATGCCAGAGGACTGTCCTGTAACCTGTATTGCTCAATTTATACTATAGTTCCAGGTGATCTGCAGGTAAGTATCAGTCACTAAATAGTCATCAGTGACTCAATAGCTCAGTCTAACTGCTTTGTATACAGTACATTTTGCCACACAATGTCCTGGGTTCAAATCCAGTGGTATGTAGCAGTACATTTTCAGTATGAGTCATGTAATGCTCACATTTTCACCCTCAGCAGGAACACAGCAAATATATTGTTGAGGTAGCCCATATTGTGGACAGATATTGTGTTTAGATTTCACAGGATGTTAACAGCAATACCAAGAATGTGTTTATCAGCATTGTTGATTATTAAATAAATCAGTGTAATCCCAGTATGGATGTCTCCCTTGCATGCCTGTACTAAGTTGCTGCAGTCAATTATTACATTAGTGTAGATGTCACCTGCACTCACAGCTAGTGAGTTCTACTCCCATGCCTGCCAACTAAGACATGACGGCTGTCTAGTTTACCTACTGTACAAAAACATGCCTCTCCATTGTCAAATTTTCTCATAATGCAATTTAAACTGCCTAATCTGTCTGTTACATGATTAGCAGATAAATTATTACCTGGAATGCAACGTATTACCAAATCCATGTACAGAACACCTGGGTAGTTGTATAAG
The DNA here is from genome assembly GCF_019279795.1 of Protopterus annectens. Lineage (NCBI taxonomy): Eukaryota > Metazoa > Chordata > Ceratodontiformes > Protopteridae > Protopterus > Protopterus annectens. The sequence goes on along the minus strand of NC_056743.1, from coordinate 1,624,149,382 downwards.
TCCACATTATGTGAAACTGTTCTGTTCAGTGGTGTACCTGAATTTGTTATTGCTTGGCCCCTATTGACCCATGCTAACAGTTTGAGTGGTATGTATGCACATGTAAGGGTGGGAAAACAGCCTATATTAAGCTCAATAAGTGGGAATTCTGCAGATTTCTTCGGAGTTCAATCTACTGCTGATATGCCAGATGGTGTTGGAGAAGGTATACGTTTTGAGGCACAGTGGTAGGGCATTCAGAAATCCAAGTTCATGGTCAGGCTCCTTGTAAAAAACACAAACCCTGGTTGATGCAGGGCAGATACCAGAGCTCAGAGTGCAAGGCAGAGGCCTGGGACCATTTGGCCAGGGAACTTATCAGTGTCACTGGTATTCCCCGCACAGGTGAGCAGTGTCACCACCACTACAGTGACCTGTGTGAAACTGTTCTGTTCAGTGGTGTACCTGAATTTGTTATTGCTTGGCCCCTATTGACCCATGCTAACAGTTTGAGAGGTATGTATGCACTACATCAGCGATAGGAGAATTGTAGTCACATACTCAAAACTGACACTACACACCTGCAGAGTATTTATTATCAGTGTTTTCAGGGATATAATCTGCAATGTCACTAATGGAATGTCTTCTCTCCCAACTCCTTATCTTATTTTATTTATTACTGTTCATTATTATTATGATTTAATATTAACATACTTTGTTTAACAATATTTTGGAAAAATGTTGGTTGATTATTGTTCTGTTTTATTATGATTTAACAATAACATACTTTGTAAACTAACTATATTATTGACATTTTGGTTGATTATTGTTATGTTTTATTAGCATGTAATATTAACACATTTGTTACACTGTTTTGTTGGTTTACTTCATATTGACATGCTGTTAACATACTGACTGTTATGGGTCTATATCAGCATATCGAATGCTGAAAACACCGAATGCAATTTAATCCAACTAAAATGTTCAAAATTTCAAAAGAGCGAACTGACCGAACATCGATTTCTTTCCCAGGAAAAGAAGTTGGTGTTCCCTGCAAAAAAATTGTTTTTCGATACTTTAAACACTGACAGAAGTAGGGGGCTTTGCACCCACATCCCCCAACGTAGGAGCTCTGCCCCCCACCCCCCCTACTTAAATATACCAACTCCGAGACCACACCACAGTGGAGGAAATAGCAAACTCTGATGACAGCCCACCAATTTCTTTCCCTGGGAAAGAAATCGGTGTTCCGTCAGTTCACACTTCTGAGATTTCGAACATTTCAGTTCGATTAAATTAAATTTGGAATTTTCAATATTCGAAACGCTGATAGGAACCTATTGTTATGTACGTTCTGTTACACATATTATACATTGATATGTATTTGGATGAATGAAAATGATGTTTCACTCTGTTAATATTAACAATGGTTTGGTTATTAATAACCTTAACTTATTTCTCTACCTCATCCACCACAGTACGTCAAGGTAGGCCAGTTCCAGCTGATCCTTCTACCTTGCCTCAACCAGCCATGGCACTGGGTCCCAGCATGTCTGGGATCTAAAATGGTAGTGCCCCATCTGCAGCCCCTGCAATACCCAGTGTCAGGTGGTGCACCTCAGGGGATGGGGCCTGGCACCCCCTCTGGGAGCAGTCGTGGAGGAGGTGTTGTCATCCATGATGAACTGCCAGTCCTGGTGCACAGGATCATCTATCCAGGATTGAACAAATGACTTGAGCTGGATTGAGCACACACTGCTTGACCTGGTGGAGCAGGCTTGACCTGGTGCCCAGGCTCTATCAGTGCCACACTCCAGGCAGTGAGGAACAGTGCTGACAGCCCCACGGGTTGAGATGTGAATGCTGCTGCCATCTGGAGGCCCATGTGACTTGGTTTCTGTACGATCCTCCACATCTAATGCATTTGCCCCCTTGTTTGCTCAAAATGTACAAAGCTGCAGTGAGAGACCTTCTGCCATTTGCTCTGCTGTGATACTGGAAAAAGATAAGTGCCTATTTTCAACTGTTTTCTGCACTTCTGTTTTACTGTATATTTTTGTAAACTGTGCAACTGTTTTTAGTCTCCTTTTGTTGTCTGTTAGAGCTGAATATCTGTTACTGTTTGTGACCTTTTGAGCTTGTAGTGAAATATTTTGCCTAGAGATGCGTAGGTATTTTCTTTGCGGCAGAAAGGATCAGTCTGGTTTGATCTAGCTAGAAGCATTCCTGCAACTCTATTATTTTGATTGGATAATTAGGCTGGTTTCTGTTTTTCTGTCTTTAATAGTCAGTGTTTTAAACCAATTGTACTTGTTTATTCAAGCTGTTCAAAGCTGCAGTGAGGAGCCTTCTGCCGTTTGCTCTGCTGTGATATTTGTGAAGCAGAGTAAGGTAGCTTGAGGGGAGTGGGGGTAAAGAACTCCTTGTGAGATGATTTATTGATTGGTTTCCATATGTTTATTAATATTTTCACGTGTGTTGTCATTCTGATTGTTTTTTTAGTATTATTTCTAGATTTTTAACAATTTTTGTTAGTTATTTGTTAACGTTAAGTGAATTGTATCCTCATGCTCATTGCCATCCTGATGAAGGACAACACAAAAGGTATAGCCTAACACTACTGTATTCCAATGGTCTTGGTTCAAAAATTGCCTTAACCACAGGCTCTATTCCTAGTCTGTCTAATTTTACAACCGAGGCGCAGTAATGCCATTTCTACAGCTAACGAGGATTAGCACAACTCTTAGTGATACATTTGTTCTCCAAAAAGAGTGGACTGACGATCTTCTACTTTGACAACCATTCAGTATTTGTGTGACTGCATTAGACTTTTGTTAAATGCATCTATTCTAAACAGGCTTGTAAATACTATTTTTAATTGGGCAGTTCGGCTTGAGGGAACCCCCTATCCCAGTAATGGCCACACCCGACTGAGGTGGGTTCCTTTATTCATGCCTCCTATTAACTCTATAAAAGTAGAAGCACTGTACTGTACTCCCTCATTCTGGAACTATGCTTCAATGGCAATAAACGACATAGCATGCTGATAATTGCTTGTCTTTTGTTTTTGTACTTTTTTGTTCCTTTTGTTTTACATTTACCTGTGTTGTTTTTAGATACCTTGTACATTGATTTTAAAGGAAATACCAACACCCACAGGATCCTGGGCACACATTCCACCCAAGTGCCCTCACTGAGATTGTATCCTGACTGCTGGCTACTGCCCACCACCACCCCCAGATACTGGACCAAGACACCGGGAAGGTGGACTTCTCCCCTGGGAAGCCATGGTGTGACCACACTCAGATGTTTGCCACTGTCTGGAGCCTTTTTCAAGGCTTTTCTGTTTGAGTAATCTGGATCCCCAGCATCCCGGCCAGTAGGCATCACCAGAGCCTTTTTAAAGGCTCACAAAAGCCTTTGCCAAGGCTGACCACAGCCTTTTATAAGGCTTCTTACACTCCAGCAGAAAGCTCATTGGCTGAAAAGCCATTATTGGGACAACAAAAGGTTGCAGAGCCTTTCTCAAGGCTACCACTTTGAAAGATCCGCAGCCCTCCCAGAGGCCACAGTGGGGTCTCACCTAGGAGCCTTTTATTGGTCTCACCTAGGAGCCTTTTTAAAGGCTTTACTTTGGTTCCCACACTGAAAAACCTTTCTCAAGGCTACCCCTGGGAAATACCTTGCATTTAATCACATCAACAGCCTTTCTCAAGGCTACCATGGTAGACCACCCACCTGCACCCCTCCTAGCTGCTACACAGGGGTAATCTTGTTGGCTCTGCTGTGATATTGGAAAAAGATAAGTGCTTATTTTCAACAGTTTTCTGCATGTCTGTTTTACTATATATCTGTAATCTGTGCAACTGTTTTTTGTCACATTCACCTGCCTAGTTATTGTGGTGGTCTTAAATCTTGTTAGCTTTGAGTTGCCTGCCTCTAGTATAAATTTGATACTGGACACTCCCCCCAGTCACATTACATCAGCTCATTCTACTGTTTATAATAAGAACTTAGTAAAAGTCCACCCCTTTATCTTCTGTCTCTTCACTTTCTACTAAAAAAAAAACTGTACCTCTTCCTACTTCAATTTGCTGCTTGTGCTTAGGAGTTCAACTGCATCTAATTTGCCATATTTATTACTGATTGTTGTTAGCCTCACTAAATTGATGACAGTATACTACTAAATCACAGCTTTATTTGTGCTGTCTGTTACTGTTGTAATTGTGAGCTACTGTTTCATAGCAATCTACTGATTAACTATATTTCATTGCTATCTACTGCAAATCATCACTGTTTAACTGCATTTTACTACATTTTGTTGCTGTTTAACTGTATTTTTTCATACTGCGAGTTCTATTCTTTTGACTATAAGTGATTCGTCTGGGCTTCATTGTGAGTTTTTTCTTACTGAGTTCTTAACCTTAAAATTTAGTGACATAGTCTAGATACAAGTCTTTAGCATCCAGAGCTTCAGCTGCATGGTTTTAAACCCTTTTTAGGTATTGAAGCTACAAGATTTCCCTTAGTAGCACTTGTGTTATCATCTAGTAGTGCTACTCATAGACCTTCCTCCCTTTACCCTCTTAGCTCTTTCAGTTTCTGACAAATATGGATGGACAATTTCCTACATTTTCTCCTGTCAGTCTGGTTGATATGGGGATCCTGAAACAGTGTAGCAACTGCCTCGTGTACACAGACAACCCTCTACTACTACCACCTAGGAATGCAATTTGTGAGAAACGCACTTACATTAAGCACCTAGTGTCATTGGTTTCTCCCCTACAAACCAGTATATCTGGGACTGGGAAGGCTGGCAGCATAAACACCACACCTCAAACACCACCCACACCTGCACAACACACTCCTACATATGTGGAGGTCCTCAACAAAAGCATACTCAAACAAGAGATCTCCAAGGCATAAATGCATGCAAACTCCACTGCCCATCACACCACACACCACACATAGTCCACACACCTATGTCTTACAGTCACTAAGGCCCAAACATAAACCCAACATATAAGTCATAGGAGACTCCATTATAAGACACACAGATGGGCCCTTCACCAGGCTGGATAAAGAGAAAGTCACGGCTAGTTTTCTTTCAGGTGTCAGAATCTGCCATATCATCAATGCACTCAAGTCTCTCAACAGGTACTGTTATGACTCTGCCATAGTCCATGTTGGAGTGAATGACTTGAGATGTATTGCCCTGGACTATATGAAGAGAGACATGATTATGTTCACTTAGTATGTGACCCAGGCAGGTATGTTCCTAGCCTTCAGCAGCATTCTACCGTCACCCAGAGTGATGCCTCAATACAAACAGAAAATGATTGACTTTAACAACTGGTTTAGTTTCTGGTGTCATTCAAAGGAGATCCAGTACCTGACAGCCTGGGATGACTTGATTGACAAGCCATGATGCTTTGCCAGAGATGGCCTACATCTGTCTCCCTTGGGCTTCAGGCTCCTGGCAAAGACTCTTGCCTCCCACATAATGCCTTTTTTAGGCAATCTCATGAGGTCAAAACTACAAACATGAACATAGTATGAAAACATAAATTAAAGGTCATGCTGCTAAATGCTAGGAGTCTAAACATGAAACTGCAGTCATTGCAAGCATTCTTAACCCTGGAAGAAGCTGACATTTGTGCAGTCACAGAAACCTGTTTCAAAGCTGTAGACAGCACCCCAGCCATACCAAGTTACTCATCCTATCATTCATTCAGACCCCAAGCCATGGGCAGCAAAACAAAAGGGCGTGGAGTTGCAATATTTATAAAAGACACACCATCTTTGCAAATATTGTTATGTTGCAATGGGAACATCATTACATCTTTCATATATATAACCCCCCACCATGAGCACTTTACTTAAGATTTCTTGATGATGTATTTATTCTGTGGAAGGGCCCCCATGCTGATATAGAGTCATATATTGACTATATGAATAATTCAACAGCTCTTTTGAAATTTAGTCATAGTATCAGCTACCATGATGTATAAATAGCATGGGATTTAAATGAAGGGAGATTAGTTAGTAACATATATCGTAAACATACATACTCTAAAAGCCTTCTACATTATTCAAGTAATCATCCAGAATATCAAAAAAGGGGCATTGTAAAAGGGCAATTTGTTTGTCTCACCAGATTAGTATCTGAGTATGTAACTTTTGAACAAGAAGGCAATAAGCTTACCAAGATGTTTTTATCTCAAGGGTACACCTTGGATTTAATACAAAATGTATTTGATGAAGTAAAGTTAAAAAGGGAAAGGGGTAGTTTGGTACCTATCCTCAGAAATAAAAATGAGGAGAGAGAAAAGGTTACTAAGAAAGTGGAATATGAATGCACAAGTTCCTTTATTGCTAGCTATACTGTAGATGGTTTTAATATTTTAAAAATCTTAAAGAACAACAGGAAAATTGTTGAATGTTTCAAAAGTATTCATTGTTTGGTAAAAAAGACCCCCCATATTATTTACAAAAAGGGAAAAAGTATTAAACAATCTCTTCAAATAAAGGAGTGAAATGGTATTCAGTACACATGGAAAGAGCATGGTTGTTTTAAATGTGGTGTTTGCCCTCAATGTAAATATATATATATATATATATATATATATATATATATGTGTGTATATATATATCTATATCTATATATATATATATATATATATATATATATATATATATATATATATATATATATATGGGATCCAGACACATGCTCGACTGCCATATGTCTGAATCACAAAACATCGAACACACATACACGAAAGTGCTTAACATCGACAAGCGCTTCCATGTATGTCTGCCTGTTTCGTAGATCGGACTACAGTGCGGGTAAGGGAAAATTCCCTTTTCCTCACTGTAGTGCGATCTCGGAGTGAGAATAATAAAGTAGGGGGTGTGGGGGATGCAGGGGGGGGTGAAGCCCCCGTGCAGAAACATAGATTTTTTTTAACTACACATACATGGAAGCGCTTTTCGATGTTAAGCGCTTTCGTGTATGTTTGTTCGATGTTTTGTGATTTGGACATATGCTAGTCGAGCATGTGCCCTACACTATATATATATATATATATATATATATATATATATATATATATATATATATATATATATATATATATGTATATATATATATATATACATGAAGCAGGTGAGACAGTGTTTAATGATTGCTTAGTAAAAGGAGGTTTTCACTGTACTTGTAATTCATTGGGGTAGTTTATGTGGAGATATGTCAATCATGTAGTGTATTTTATGTGGGGAAAAATCAAGGGTGTTTTAATGAATGCATTTATGAACATAATTTAGACATAAAACATAAAAAATAACATAATGCTTTACATAAGCATATTTTAGTTTTCCCACAAATAATTTCTTATTTTTTGGGATAGACACAGTGATAAAAGACATTAGAGGGGTCCCCTGGAAGATCTTATTGAATTACATGAGTTAAGATGGCAATTAAAACTTAACTCTGGTGCCACCAGGTTTGAATGAGAATTGTAAGTGTGTTGAAACTTAGGTCTTACATTATTTGATTACATAGGTATACATTCCTTTATATTTTTACAACTTATATTTTATATATACCTATTTGATTATGGTTGGAAATATGACTATATATTAGTTTTTTATGCCCAATTAAATGGTATTATTTATTAGGAATTTTTGTTTAAAGTATTGTTGTGTCTTATTGGTTGGGTATGGCATGTGATCAGTTGAGAGGGGTTTTAAACTGTGAGAATGTCTTTGTATTTTGATTCTGAAGAAGTCTTGGTTACAAGCTGATGAAAGCACTAAATCAGTTGTTTGGAATATAAAGCTCTTAGGACTGATATCCTTAGTGTTGCTTCCTTTCCAGTTGTTGGTACTTATATCTTGGTTCTTAGTTTGTGGATGAGATCCAGTACCTGGCAGCCTGGGATGACATGATTGACAAGCCATGATGCTTTGCCAGAGATGGCCTGCATCTGCCTCACTTGGGCTTCAGGCTCCTGGCAAAGTTTCTTGCCTCCCCCATAGTGCCTTTTTTTAGGAAATCCCATGAGGTGAAAACTACCAACATGAAAATGTTGTCAAAACATAAATTAAAGGTCATGCAGCAAAATGCTAAGAATCTAAACATGAAACTGCACTCATTGCAAGCATTCTTAACTCTGGAAGAAGCTAACATTTGTGCATTCACAGAAACCTGGTTCAAAGCTGTGGAGAGCACCCCAGCCATACCAGGTTACTCATCCTATCATTCATTCAGACCCCAAGCCATGGGCAGCAAAACAAAAGGAGGTGGAGTTGTAATATATAAAAAAGACATACACACTTCTAGGCTGCTCAAACAGTATGATGCACAGGAAATGCTCCAGGTGCAGTTAACAATTGACAATACCCCTATTGAAATCATAGCTAGCTACAGGCCTCCAAGTCTGACTCAAGATGCCCATTCCACCTATCTGGACCTCATTGAATCTATCAAGATTCAACCCTTTACCCTGATCCTGGATGACTTTAACTATTCAACCATAGATTGGAAGAAATACTCATGCCAAAACCCAAATTCCCAGAAATTCCTTGATTTTGTCAATGCAAATGCCTTGGACTAGTTGGTTGACAACCCCATAAGGGGGGAAAATATTTTGGACTTGGTATTAACCAACATGAGTAACCACTGCAGCATCCCTACAGTATCATCAACCCTAGAAAATCACCATCTCCCCCAACCCCCCTAGCTAGGGCCAAACAAAAAAATTTCTCCAAAGCTGATTGCAACCTCCTGAGGGAAAGTATAAACAGCTTCACAGCCCCCTCTTCCTCCACAGACTCTGACACATATATCCAAACTTACACCAAAGTACTATATGAGCATTTATATAGCTGCATGGAATCAGGAATACCAGACAGAACAAAATCCTCCTCCTCAAGGAAGAGTAAACCTGTCTGGTGGACATCCACAATAAATAAACACTATAATAAAAGGAAAAAAATGCTTTCCAGGACCAAGAAGGAGCAGGTGTCTAATTGGAAGCAATTTCTCCTTAGCCTGAACAAGAAAATAAGAGAACTAGTGAAATCCTCCAAAGCAAACTTCGTGTTCAAACTGGCCACCACTACTAAAGACAATCATAAGACTTTCTTCACATATGTCAGCAATCTCATTGGAAGCACCCAGATCTGCTCAGAACTGGTGGTCAAGGACACCACATATACAAGCCCTGTAGATATAGCCAACCTGCTGGCAGACAGGTTCAGTGAAAACTTCACTCCTCTTTCCCCCATCAGTAAAACAGGACATCCATAGTACCTACCCCCTCCCTTTATCTTTAGGGAGCAAGTCATCACTGCCCTCTTAAAGGCAAAAAATGCAGCCTCCACGGGACCCGATAACATCACAGGCTGCATCCTACATGAACTCGGCAGGAACTTGCAGCACCATTAGGCACACAATTCAATGAAAGCCTGACTACTGGCTTTGTCCCAGCCAAGTGGAGGACAGCTACTGTCATCCCTTTGCACAAAGGTGGAGCATCCACTGATCCAGGAAATTATAGACCCGTCAGCTTAACTAGCCTGATCTGCAAGGCCATGGAGTGGATTATCATGGACCTTATTAACACAGACATTGGTAACCTTCAAACACTTGATCCCAAACAGTTTGGATTTGTCAAGGGGAGATCATGCCTGTTAAATTTAGTCGACTTCTTTGAGGCACTCAGCAAGTCCATAGACAAGGGGAAGACAGTGCACATCACCTAACTTGACCTGGCCAAGGCCTTTGATACTATTCCCCATTCAGGTATAATAGACACACTCTCTCAACTAGACATCAATCCGCATGTTACCAGGTGGGTAGCAAACTGGCTCACTGATAGAACCCACCTAGTCAAAATACTGGAAACCATATCAAGTAGTAGACCTGTGACAAGCAGTGTACCCCAGGGAACGGTGTTGGGGTCTCTGCTGTTTGGTATATACTTCTCAGAAGTGCAGGCCAAATCTAGTGGGCTATGGCAGACCAAGTTTGCAGATGACTGCAAGCTGGGTGTTGTCATCAATTCCCCTACTGATGTGGACATCCTCCAAGAGGCTGTCACCCAAACAAATGACATGTGCCAGAAACATGGCCTCAAAATGAATGCCAAAAAATGCATCATTATCCCTTTTGGGGAGAATGATGTGCCCACAAATTATCACATTGATAATAAGGCACTAAGTATACAATCAGTCGTGAGGGACTTGGAAACCCAAGTTGATAGCAAACTGACTTTGGACCACCATATTGCCTCCACTGAATGGAAAGCTTTTTACATGGCCCACCTCATTAGTAAGGGTATCCTATTCAGGGATGAGGTGGTCATAACTTTTCTGTAGTCTTCCCTTATAAGACCCATTATTGAGTACAATGCCCTTTCAACATGTACCTCACAAAGCACATGTAGCAGCTGGAGAGACCACAGAGATTCCTCACCCAGAGAATCCAGGGCCTCAAACATCTACCCTACACAGATAGCCTGAAAGCCCTGTCCCTCTACTCAGTCTCCTACAGACTCCTCAGAGGTGACATGTATTTGGCATACAAAGCAATCTCAGACCCCATCCTGATGGGACTGCTGCATATCAACATGAAAATCTTCACTTGAGTAACACACACGCTCAACCTCGACCTAGTCTGTTTCATCAATAGTACTTGGTGAGACAGATTTTTGTCCCAGAGACTCCTCTTTTTGTGAAATAAACTCCCACTCCACGTAAAGCAGAGTACCTCATTAAACCTTTTAAGTGCAACCTGGACAACTGGATGTTGAACAGAAAATACACTCCTGGGATTCCACCTATGTCCCTGCTGGACAGTGGCATAGGGTGTTGACTTGTTGGAACATGGGCTATGTTCTTGGCTAGGCTTGTAAGGGCCTCAGGGCCAATAGCCTAGTAACCTCCTATGATCCTATCATGCTATGTGTCACACACTACTTCAGGCAGCTGTCTTGCCTGTCTGCAAATGCATCCTCACCTACCAAACTTACCTTCCCCACACGTATCTATAGCCCTTCCTCAACATTCCACTCTCGCCTTAAACAAAAACAAACAAATAAAAGCATTTGTCCCCAAAAAAATAAATAAATAAATAAATATAATCCCATACATAGCTCTCCATTTCACACACGTGTCCACTAGATACATGTAATTTGGTCCAATTGGCTTGACAACGCAGTTATGTTGTCCTCACCCCTTTCTCTGGTATTGAGAGTGCAAAGTCATTTTGTCAAAGTGCACAATTGTTGCTGCACAAGAAATGGTTAGCTATGGTTCTTACACCCTTACTGCACATACCTACCTGCCTATCACTATGTTTTCCCCTGCTTGCACCCCATTTCACCACTTTCCTATCTCCCCATTTTTCTTTTCTTTATATTTTTTAGCACAGTGCTGCATGGCACACTGCGCCGCGTAGCTTCTCTTAGCTCAGCTAAATAGATCTATACTAATTATATGTGTTTTTAGGCCTCTGATACACACTTACAAAATAAACATCTGTCCCTTATTTTGAACTCAAGACTATCGCACCTGAGGACCACTACATTAACCTGCCACACAACACAACTCTTAATTAAAACAGGTGGTTTAAAGAAAACATAGTATTTTCCAGTTACAGTCATTAAGCATGTTTCAGCAGAGTTGCGTACCATGTCATGCTGAGCAAACGTGCTCACAATGTAATTAAAATTAAAAAAATACAAACTGGAGTGTATCTTGGACCCTGGTGCAATAGCAAACCACTAGAAAGCCAAACACATAATATTCCATGTTGCTGAGCCCTGTGATAGCAGTTAATTGTGCCCTTCCCCAGCAAAATGTAAAAAGATACCTGCTAAGGCATTATTGGCAAAATACATGTTCAGCTGAGACCCTGGTGCACACATACATCCGTATAAAGCCATGTGCATATTGAGGGATATAGAAAGTGTGTGTCACAGCCTGTATGTGTGCAAACATATTTTGTAAGTACACCTGCTGCAGCAGTTACTCAGTAGCTCAGCCTGTTAATTGCATTGCCCACAGTATATTTTGCCACACACAGTCCTGGGTTCAAATCTTTTAGTGTATACAAGTGAATATACAGTATTGTGAAGGCAGCATTTAACTCATTACATCCAAGTGATGCCTCCAGGTGCATCTGCAGTTACCTGTGACTGATGTCTCTAGGCTTCAGCTATTGCTTGTTCATATTTGCATCAGTAATTCCAGAACCATGCTATATAAAAGGGTTTAAAAGATTTAATCTTAAAGTTTACACAATGGCAAACTCATCTGCATTAATATTTGACTTCTGTCTAGTGCAGGTAAATAAATAATAACTGTTCTTCTATGATAGTAATTTTTATAGATATAATTATCACATTTTTCTAAATATCTCAACAACCAAGTAACACAGATAGAACTCCTTAGCCTCATGTGAATGCTGTCAGCTAGATAAATAAAATGCTTCTGACAGCATGTGTGTAACTTGAGTGGTTGCAGAGATATTGTAAGTTGTTTACAAAATATTACAAATGCAATAGTTACTGGGCCGGATTTACGAAAGTTTGCATGGAGTTGTAGAGTAGAGTAATATGTCAAACAGGCAATATTTTTGACGTGCGATCCAGGAACAGCCGGCAGGGGGGTGCACGAGAGCTGCTAAAGCTACTCTTGCACGGACAGAGTCATGCTATGCAAATTACCTCATTTGCTGCTGAAGGCTATGCAGATGAGGTAAATTTGCAATCCAGGAAACACTAACCTGTCCGTGGAAGATTAGTGTTATCTGCAGAAATGTACTCCATTGGTAACGGAGTACCGTTCTGCAAATAGCTAAACAGAGCTATGACAGCTCCATATAAAGGAAGTATACAGTTGAGGAAGCATGCCAATGGCCAAATATAAGGCCATTGGCATTTATAAATGTTTAAAATTATTAAAATTAACTTTTTTCCCCCGATCTCCGATGCTTAAGCATAGTGCAGCACTGCGCAAACGTGCGGTGTTTTAAAAACAAGAAAATAATTTAAAAATAGCAAAAAATAGCCATTTTCACTAAAAAGCTTATCCTGCCATGCAGGTGAATGGCAGGCTGAAGACAACATGGCCACTGAGTACTGGTTGATAAGGGGGGGGGGGGAGCTCAGTGTGAGAGCTGTAACCATGCATTAGTAGGCAATCCTATGTAAATGAGGATAAGGATAGTGAATCCCAATTTTTCCCAGCATGTGAGCCATGTCCCAAGAGTGTAAGTGTAGGAGTAGGTGAATAGTAGAGTAGAATATAGATAACATCATGAGGGTGTGTGTCAGAAAGGCTGTAAGCTAATTGGAGCACAGTGTCTTGTGTTTGCCCTGAGTTGCTCAGAATTGCAAAAGGCGTGTTTACAGTTGTTCTTTTTGAAAACCAGAAACCAAAGGTGCACACTGTGAAAATATCTGAAATTTCTTGCAAATGTGTAAACAGTGTGTGCACTCGTGTGTGTGTGTTTGCATGGCGCAGCATGACCTGAGGGTTGAGTGCCCTATTTTAAGCAATATAAAGCACTGCTAAGCACATTTTACCAGTATTGAGCATATTTAAATACAATTGCACGTAGCTGCGCACCACGCTAACCAGCGCAACGTTGGGCAAAGTTGGGCAACGTCGGGTAACGTTGGGCAATGTTGGGCAATATTGGGCAAAGTTGGGCAAAGTCAAGCAAAGTTGGGTAAACACGCTAACACCTGCTTTACTGTTCCTTAACCAGTCAGGTCTACCCAGCAGGAAAATAAAAAGCAGTGACAGGGCTCGAACTTAGGATACTGCGCACTATAGTCACAGTACTGAACCACTAAGCCATGACAGAAGTTCACTGGCACAGACACAACTTAAGTCACTAACACATACCAGTCGGGGGGGGTCACATACCTAATAGTAACAGCCAGCAGGACAATTGTAGACAAATGCAAACACAAACAAATGCTGTATCATGCCCTCTGAAGAGGCATATGAGTAACCTCCCCCCAGGCCTATGCAGACAGATAACAGCAGGCCAGGCAGTGTGATGTGGGTTGGGTAGGCTATGAAGTCACAAATTAATATGCATGTAATTGGAAGCTAAGGTCTGTAGTACATTGGTATGCCTCAACCCAGTACGATAGGGAACAGTACAGACTGAAATGGAGTACCTGACATAGCAGTGCAGGCCTAGCAAATGTGTATAAGTGTCAGGTGTACCCCTCATCCTATGTACACACACAGTAACAATCAGGTGTGCCCCCCCGGATAGAAATGTACAAATAATAGTTGCCCCCCTGTATGTAGAAATGTTGATAAATCTATGCAAATTGACTCATGGAAGCCCTGCAGGCACAGCATGCTTCCTGTTGATGTACAACACAAAGGTGAGCCCTGAAGTAAAAAACAACTTGATTTTTCACACACATATAGTATATATGCCCATAGTGGGCATGCTCACACACTTAAACAAATTTAGCAAATTTCAGTCAGCAACATACAGAAAGGTCATACTGGGCATGCTCACACATTTAAACAAACAAAGCAAATGTCAGTCAACAACATACTGAAAGGTCATACTAGGCATGCTCACACACTTAGACCATGTCTGAGTACAGCAGTGGGCCACACATATCTGGCAGTTGCAGTTCTGACTCCAGACACTTGTCACTATTCACCAATCCTGCCTTGCGCACACAGTGATATGAAAACAGACCCATATAATATATTGGACCCCTGTCATAATCAAATTATATACTACAAGTACTTAAGTTGTTCAAAGAAAGTGAAAATCCAAAGAAGATCAATAAATCTCTGCTCAGTATCATCAAGAAACAGTGAGCACTCCTAACATTATCCAAGCCATGTTTTGACAAAAATATTGCTAAAGAGTCCATAGAGAACCATGAAGCTTTCTTTCGCTATGTCATAAATAGCAGTGTAAACTCATATATGTTGTGAGTCATTGCAAAGTGTAAATGAATACATGCACATGACTGACATTGCCAACATCTTGTCAGACAGGTTCATACATATTTACCCCCCTCTCACAGACAAAAGGGCCCATTACCATACCTGGAGATTGTGAAAACCCAGAAATCACATATACAATGGTTAAACAACTCTATCCAAACCTAAAAACACTGTGTCTATGGGATGGCATGGTTTCCCTGGCTGTGTCATATGTGAACTCCAAAACAAACAGAGCCTGCACCTGAACAGTCTGTTGAGACTCACCCTCTGTACAGGATATGAAACTGTTGAATGGGTTACAGCAACATTTGGCACACTTCACAAGTGTTGGTGCACAACAGACCATGAGAACTATAGTCTTATAAGCCTAATAAGCCTGATCTGCAAGGCCATGGAGTCCATCATTATGGAACTCATAAACAGAGCTATTGGGAGCCTACAAACACCCAACCCTACCCATTTTGGTTTGGTCAGGGGCAGATCATGGTTCCTAAACCTGCTAGACAGTTTTCAAGGCAGTTACCCAGGACATACATCAATGAAATGAGGTACACATGGCCTACATAGACCTTGAAAAGCCCTTTTCCAACATCCCACACACATGTCTTATCTACACAATCAACAACCTGTGCATAAACACGTATGTCATCTGATGGCTTGCCAACTGGGGCACAGATAGTTCCCATAAGGTAAGAATTCTGGTCTCCCTGTTGGACTGTAAGCTGCTAACAACTGCTGTCCCCCATGGCTCAGTCCTGGGACCCCTCCTGTCTGGTGTATACTTTTCAGAAACACAGTCAAACACACAGGGGCTATGGTTAGCAAAGTTTGTGGATGACTGCAAAAAGGTTGTCATAATCGATGTTTGGAACAACAGAGACATCCTTAAAAAGGGTCTCAGTCAGACAGATGTGGTGTCAAAATTATGGCCTTGAGCTACAGTCATACAAATACCACATAGGTGCCAACACCCTAAATATATAGGTAATAATAAGGGATCTATGGACATATTGTGGATAGTCATCTCTACTTCAAGAAACACATTCACAAAGTGGTTAGAAAATCATGCTATGTGTTCCCACAAATTGCCACGGTCTTTGCATGTACGTCAAAGGAGGTTCCCTCTACTCATCAGTCATCAGACCCATCAGAGAGTATCACAGCACACTTGCGATGAATCTGACTAGGCACCTTTAGCAGCTGGAAAGACCACTGAAGTACCTCAACAAGAGGATTACTGGCCTCAAACAGTTGCCCCATGCAGCAAGACTGAAGTTAACTCAATCTGTACTCTGTTGCATACTGTCTACTCAGGCGATCTCTGCCCAACAGACAGGTCCATGTTCAATGCAGAACTGATGTACATGCTCTAGCTGAAGTAAACCCAAGCTCACTGTACCACATGCTCTAGGGATATCATCATCACAACAATAAATAGAACATGTTTGAGGGATACTTTACTAACTCACAGCCTTCCCTTGCTTTGGAACAGGCTCCCAACCTACATTAAGCTGAGTCGCTCACTGACACTCTACCAGAGGAGCCTTGATGAGTGTATGTGAAACTGAACTGTCACACCATGGATCACTTCATTAGCTCTACTACACAGAGGCCTAGGTAACTAACCCCATGTGTGGTGATAGCTGCACACTTTGGCCATACTAATAGATTCCTTCAGGCAGATAGCCTACTACCCACCTATGTACCTATATATATGTAGGGGGAACACAGTATAATAAGCCAATGATGGATGGTCAGAAATGTGTGTAAGAGGGTGACCATGACAGGGAGCCATCCAGGACTACCACTACCTCTTTTGATCCTGATGCAAACCCTTTGTTGAGTAGGTGGGCCACATAGGATTTCCTAATCACTTTGGAAACATTGTTGTCAAAGGAAAGATGACTATCTACTTGTGTCCCCAGATCCCTTATTACCTTGTCAGTTTTTAAGGGGTAGCACCTATGTGGTAGTTTTGGGTACTTTGTTTTCACCAAAGGGGATTACTATGCATTCTTTCACATTGAGCTTGAAGCCATGATTCTGACACCACACATCTGTCTCAGAGTCCCTTCTGGAGAATATTTGTGTCATCCGGGGAATCTCTTATGACAAACATTTTACAGTTCCCAGCAAACTTAGTCAACCACAACCCTTCTGTGTTGGCATGTACTTTTGAGAAGTCTATATCAAACAGGAGGGACCCAAGGACTGAACCCTGGGGGACACCAGTTGTTACCAGTGTAGAGTCTGACATGTAGCCAGCAACTCTTAATTTTTGGGATCTATCTGTGAGCCAGTTTGCAATCCATCTTGTGATATATGGATTCATGCCCAGGTTGGTGAGTTCATCTATGATACCTGACTGGGGAATAATGTCAAAGGCCTTAGCAAGGTATAGGTAGGCTGTGTGGAGCTCATTTCAATCATTTGTAGCCTGGGTAACTGTCGCAAAGAAATCCACCCAGTTCAGGAGGCGTGATCTGCATTTGACGAAGCCAAACTGGGTGTGCTCAACTGTGTGAAGGTTCCCAATGTCTTTATTGTTGACTTCCATTATAATTGGCTCCATTGCCTTGAAGATCAGACTTGTCAGGCTCATAGAGCGTGAATTCCAAGGGTCTTTTGTGGCCCCACCCCTGTGGAATGGGAAGAACGTTGCTGTGCAGCATTCTATGGGTACATATTCTGTAGAGAGGATGTAGAGAGAGGTGTATGTATCCTTGATGAATATGGATACATCCCCACCCTATGTGCTATGATCCAGGTTCTGATGCTGGATGGTATGGAATGAGTAGTATCCTGGTAGTGCTGGTGTGCTCTCTGGAGCCTTGAACTAGGTTTCTGTTACTGCACAGATATCAACAGTCTCCATACTGAGAAGTGCCTCGAGTGTGTGCATCTAGAGGCTGAGACTTCTGTCAATGAGTAGCATTTAGCTCACTTTGTGGTTATTTGTGTTGGTTATGGGGTTTGGTTTGTCCTGAGTGACCGGTGTTCCACACCTGAAGTCAGCACCTCATTGGTCCTATCTGACCATAAGCTAATTACCCTACATATCCACATTCTGACCTCACCCCCCATTAAGGAAACCATGTTAAAATATTTCTCCAAAGCCAACTTCATGCTTCTTAAGACAGAAGTGGTGAACTTTAGAACACTCATGCAGATGGACAATACAGTTAGGAATACTGAATCCTTCACAATTGCACTTTATAAGCACTTATGTGAGTGCATGCATCATGCTATCACAAATAGAACCAAGATGCTATCCTCCAAGAAAAGGAAGCCAATCTGGTGGTCCGCTGCCATAAACAAACTGCACAACAGAAGGAAGAAACTGTTGCAAAAGAGGGTAAAATCACATGAGTGAAGGAGCTCCCTGGTCAGCCTCAGTAAGAAGCTGCGATCCCTGATAAAATCCTCCAAAGCTAGTTACGAAAACAAAATCGACACTGATTCTAAAGATAACCACAAAGCATTCTATAGCTATGTCAAGAATCTCAATAACAACACTCAGATCTGCTCTGAGTTACAGCACAATGGCACTAAATATACAGACCCAACTGATATTGCCAACATCCTGGCAGATAGGATCAGTGCTAACTTTACCCCCCTCTCACCCATGAAAGAGCCCATCTCTATATCGGAAGAATGCAAAGTTACTGTCATCATGGCTGCACAGGTAAAAACCACTCTCCAAAGCCAGAAACACAGCATCCATGGGACCAGATAACATCCCAGGCTGCGTCCTACATGAACTACAGAATGAACTGGCACCACACCTATGTACCATGTTCAGTCATAGCCTCACCTCAGTGCTTGCTGAATGGTGCACAGCGACGCTTATCCCACTACACAAGGGGTGAGCCACCATGGACCCTGGGAACTAGTGCCCTATTAGCCTGATGAGCCTGGTCTGCAAGGCCATGGAATGTATCATCATGGAACTTATAAACAAAAAGACATTGGTAATCTCCAAACTCTGGACCACAACAATTTTGGGTTTGTAAAAGGCAGATCATGTCTCCTAAACCTGATAGACTTCTTTGAAGCAGTCACCAAAGCCGTAGACAAGGGTAAGGTGGTTCACACAACCTATTTAAATCTTGCCAAGGCTTTCAACACCATCCCCCACTCTGGAATTATAGATAAACTCACTAAACTAGGTATAAATCCCTATGTCACAAGATGGGTTTCCAACTGGCTCACTAACAGAACCCACACTGTGAAAGTAGCAGACTCCAAGTCCGACTTCAGACCAGTGGCAAGTGGAGTACCACAGGGTTCAGTCCTGTGTCCTGTCCGGTTTGGTATCTAGTTTTCTGAAGTACAGGCTAACTCAGAAGGTCTTTGGCTACTGAGTTCCCAGATGACTGCAAAACTGGGAGCCTTAATCAAAACTACTAATGATGTGGGCATCCTACAAAAGGGCCTCACTGAGACAGATGCCTGGTGTCAAAGCCATGGCCTCAAGCTCAGTGCCAAAAAGTGCAATGTCATCCGCTTTGGTAAAAACTCTGTACCCATGAACTACAACATAGGTGGTAGTATACTTAACACTGAAAGTGTGATAAGAGACCTTGGGACACAGGTGGACAGTAGACTCTCCTTTGATAATCACATTGCCAAAGTGTTTAGAAATTCCTTCTGTGTAGCCAACCTAATCATGAAAGAGTTCACCTCTATATCAAGAGAGATCATTGTGCCCCTCTACTCATCACTCATTTGGCCCATAATAGAGTACAATGCCCCATTTGGTATGTACCTTAATTGGCACATGCAACAGCTGGTAAGATCACAGAAGTTCCTCACCAAGAGGGTCATGGGCCTCAAAGAGATGCCCTATGCAGCTCAACTAAAGAAAATCCAGCTCTACTCGGTTGCTTACTGCCTGCTCAGAGGTGATCTATGCCTGACGTATAAGGCCATATCCAACCTGGAATTAATGGACATGCTCCACCTCAAGAAAACCAAATCTCTTAGAGACACATGCTCCAGTGAATTAAACCTCAGCACAGCAATAAACAGGACGTACTGGAGGGATAGATTCCTGTCCCAGAGACTTCCCTCACTCTGGAATAGAGTCCCAGTTGATGTTAGGCAGAGCCCCTCGCTGACTCTCTTCAAGAGGAATCTTGACGAGTGGATGGGAAATTGTAAATTTATCACTGGGATCACTTCAGTGACCCTGCTAGACAGAGGCCCAGGAAATTAATTTGAAAGGGAGGCAAAAGTCAACACATTATGGCTAGGTTTATAAATGCCCTTGGGCAGATAGCCTAGTACCTACCTATGAACCTATGAACCTTTGAGCCTTGCCTAAAAAAGGTAATATGGGGACAGCAAGAGTCTTGGCCAGTATTCAGAAGCATAGGGGTGGCAGGTGCAAACCATCTTTAGCGAAGCAATAAGGCTTGTCTGTCATGTCATCACAGGCAGACAGAGACTGGATACCCTTTGAATGACACCAGAAGCTCAGCCAGTTGTTGAAGTTTATCGTCATTCTGTTATATTGCAGTATCATATAGGTGAAGGTAAGATGCTACTCAAGGTTAGGGTCATGCCAGCCTGGGCTACATGATCATAGAGCTAATATATATCTCTTGTCATGTTGTCCTGGGAGATATGTCCCAGATCATTCACACTGACATGTACAAAGAATGCGTCATATATGTACCTGTTCTGGAGTGATGCAAGTTTTTGTGTTATGTGGCAGATCATAGCACCTGACAGACAAGTGGCAGTGACCTTCCCCTTGTCCAGCTGAGTGAGTGGAACATCTGTGTGCCTGACTATGAAGTCACCTATTACTAGTGTGTTGGGTATGTTGTTTTGCCTTAGGGCCTGTTGTGAGGCACACTGCTTTGGTGTATTATGTGTTTTCTGGCGTGTGCTTGGCGGTGCATGTTGCTTGCTAGTCTGCTTAGGAGGACACTCTCTATTTTTCAGATTAATATTTGTATTCTCTGAGTATGGTAATGTGTATTTATGTGTGTGTTTTGCTTGTGCTTGTAGTGTAGGTCTATGGGAGACAGTTGGTGTTGTGGTTGTGTGACGCTACTCCTCCTGACTGTATTGTCCAGTATTGGGTTGACAGAGCTTAGCCACCGGTTTGACCCTGTGTGTGCCAGCATGTGGTGCATCGACCCATATATGATATGGTCATGGCCTATGCATACAATACACTCACAATATACCTAGTATGATAAGCCTGCTAAGGTTAGAAATGTGAAAAAAACCTTTGGGCAAACTGTCAGCAAGTAATGTCTGTATTACACCCTGTAACTCCATATTGCTTGCTGAAGTGTAAAGACGTACTTAGTTTGGATTAAGAACACTGCACTTGTCAACTGTGTGTGTGTGTGTGTGTGTGTGTGTGTGTGTGTGTGTGTGTGTGTATGTGTGTGTGTGTGTCTGTCTCTCCCTGGGGAGAGAGCAACCTTTTTGGAGACTACTCACACCCATTAAAAGTGGTATACTCATCTTTGTCAAGTCTCATGATGTCACATCCTACAAATATACCTGTGGAAAGGAAATAATCCTAATAATGTGTATAGCATGTCGTGTAAATACGTACTGCTGTAGTATCATAATGTAATCAGGTAGGCGTTTGAATCCTACACTTGCCAACTGTGTGTGTCTCCCTGAAAAAGCGAAACCTTTTTGGAGACTACTCACACCCCTTAAAAGTGGTATACTCATCTTTGTCAAGTCTCATGATGTCACCATCCTACAAATATACCTGTGGAAAAGAAAAATCCCTGTAATGTGTATAGCGTGTCATGTAAATGCATACTGCTGTAGTATCATAATGTAGTTAGGTAGGGGTGTGAATCCTGCACTTGCCAACTGTGTGTGTCTCCCGTGGAGACGAGTAATTTTTTTGGAGACTATTCACACCCCTTAAAAGTGGTATACTCATCTTTGTCAAGTCTCATGATGTCATCATCCTACAAATATACCTGTGGAAAAATGAAATCCTAGTAACGTGTATAGTGCATCATGTAAATGCATACTGCTGTAGTATCATAATGTAGTTAGGTAGGGGTTTACCTGCACTTGCCAACTATGTGTGCGACAGTGTGTGTGTCTTCCTGGGAAGGAGCAACCTATTTGGAGACTATTCGCACCCCTTAAAAGTGGTATATTCATCTTTGTCAAGTCTCATGATGTCAACATCCTACAAATATACCTGTGGAAGGGAAAAATCCCAGTAATGTGTATAGCGCATTGTGTAAATGCGTGCTGCTGTTGTATCATAATGCAGTTAGGTAAGTGTGTGTATCTCCCTGGGAAGGAGCAACCTTTTTGGAGACTACTCACACCCCTTAAAAGTGGTATACTCATCTTTGTCAAGTCTCATGATGTCACCATCCTACAAATATACCTGTGGAAAGGTAAAGTCCTAGTAATGTGTATAGTATGTCATGTAAATGCCTACTGCTGTAGTATCCTAATGTAGTTAGGTAGGGGTTTGAATCCTGCATTTGGTGAGTGTGTGTGTCTCCCTGGGGAGGCGCAACCTTTTTGGAGACTACTCACACACCTTAAAAGTGGTATACTCATCTTTGACAAATCTGATGATGTCACCATCCTACAAATATACATGTGGAAAGGTGAAATCCCAGTAATGTGTATAGCGCATCATGTAAATACATACTGCTGTAGTATCATAATGTAGTTAGGAAAGAGTTTGAATTTCGCACTTTCTGAATCTGTGTGTGTGACACCATTGGGGAGTGGGTTTTGATTTTTCTAGTGTATGACATATCACAATGACAACTGTATGTGCATTACACATGTAAGGTAGCTGTGGGGCAAATCCATATACATACATGTGACCTCATGTATTCCATAGGTGGGTATTCTGCTTTCTCCATGAACGCATGTGTTATCTTTGCCAAAGCATGCTGGTGCTTTCCAGACCTTAGGTCACTTCTGTATGCTTGTGACGAGCTTAGCCACTGCAGTGATCCCTGGGCTACGTCTTCTGTTTCACATCCACTCATCACTGTTTCTATTGAAGAGTGTGAGTGAGGGTTTATGCTTGAGATATATTTGAAACCTGTTCCAAAGCAAACAAAGTCTGGCAAAGATGACTAATCATTATAGGTGTGCAACAACCTCTGTGGATCTGCATGCAAACCCTTTATTGCTTATGTGCTCCACAGAGAGATTTCCAAAACCCTTTGGTAATGTGATTATCAAAGGAGAGATGACTTAACACATGGCTCTATGTATACATTAGTACCTGTTCCACATTTTGGGGGCTACTACCTATGTGGTACTTTGGGAATACTTTGTTTTCTAAAAGTGGATAGCTATGCTTTCTTTGGCTTGTAGCTTTACAGCATGAGTTTGACACCAGGTATCTGTCTGTATGATACCCTTTTGGAGGATGTGTGTGTCATCTGGAGAATAAAGCATAGCCCACAGTATGCATTGTCATCAAACGTGGGCAAACATATCCCTACTGTGTTTGCTTGTACCTAAGAAAGCAATATGCCAAACAGGAGTGCCCGACTGAGTGCAGATGAATACCACTTATTACTGACAGAATAGTTCATGGAGGCTGCAAATGTTACTGTGTGTCCTACATCTGTGCGTCAGTTGTCAAGCCATCATCTAACAATCGTTTATGGTCAGTCTGTTGAGGTTATGTATAATACCAGTATGTGGGATAGGTATGAATTGCTGGTGAGCTATAGCTTGGCTGTGTTGACCTCCCCTCCCTCACCTATAGCCTTGTTGACTGGCTTGAAGTCTACTAGGTGTAGAAGCCATGATCTGTCCTTTAGAGAACCTAAGTGGGTATGGTGCAGCGCTTGCAGGTTCATAATGTCTCTGTTAATGAGTTCCATAATGCTGTGCCCATAGTCTTCCATATAACATTTGTCTGGCTTATAGGGTGAAAGTTTCCAGGACCTGTTGTAGTTCTACCCTTAATCAATTTATATTAACATTTGCACTGGGTGTGACGAGGGTGAACAGGTTTAAGAATAAGTATATTAGAGGGTCAGGCCAGGTTTGAAGGTTAGTAGACCAAGCCAGATAGGCAGGATTAAGCTGGTTTGTACGTGTGCTGAGGAGGGATGCAGAATATATTGTGAAATAGATGCTAAGGATGAAGCCGCCAGGTTCACAGGAAAAGAGGAAAGCCTAGGATGAGGTTTATGGCTGTGGTGAGAGGGGGCATGCAGGTGGATGGTGTGACAGTGCAAGATGCAGAGGGCAGGAAGAAATGGAAACAGATGATGTACTGTGGTGACCCCTAATGGGAGCATCCGAAAGGAGAAGAAGAAGAAGACATTGTAGCTCAACACTTGTGGACTGTGAACACCATTACCGTGTGTCATTCCACAAGTATGTAACTTGTATAGAGGCTACATCTGGACAGAGCATTTAGGTGAGTGGTGACTTCATATGTCAGCTTGTGTATGAAACAGCCAGGGACATTGTCCAGTACCATTGACACAGTAGTGTGTACTTTGTTAAAGAGATGTTTTAACTACAGTGTCTGTGAATCATCCGGTTTTACATTCTTCAGGTCTGGAAACGTGGCCCTTGTGTAATGACAGGGTGATGAAATCCGCATTCAAACTGTCTGACAAGGAATTGGTAATGTCAGTCAGATAAGTGTACTGTGTGACCATTTACATTAACTGGGATCCTGTCTGAAATTTCCCCTGTAGATTATGAACAACACTGAAGAATGCTTTAGTGTTGTCTTTGGAATCCTTGCCATTTTGTATTTTGAAGCTTTTGATTGAGGGATTGTATTTTCCCAATGATACTGACCAGAGAGGTTACCCCTTCTTGGTATGTAACTTTTTTTTGGTACAACTTCACACCTTCTATTATATATTTAGTTTATGGCAGGGGTCCATGAGACTAATGCACTTTTACTGTATAAGTGAGAATTTCTTGTGTTTGCGATAGCATGGTCCATGCGATCCTGTAGGTGAACAGTGTGCATTAATAAAGGATTATGCAGCTGGGACAGTGTTAACCTTAGTAATGCAAACCAATGACAGATAGCAACAACAGCATCACCCACAGCACAGTGTCAACCCACGTCATACACACACTTGCATACTCAAGTTCCAAAATGTGTGTATGCATACTGGCCACCAACAGAAATTATGGAGTGTTAACACTGGCCAATACAGGGCAAGTCACCCTGCCCATGTGTCCAATATGCACGCACATGCAGACAGTACACCTGCACCATGTTCACAAATGTACACCTGCAAACATGTGCTGCACACACCCCACACTTACTATCCACTGTATAACACATGCTGACACAACTACACACATCAGCCAAGTGGCACATGGACAAACAAAACACAATTGGAATTAACACTGGTGGAAACAATACAACATTGCTAATTACAGCTTTAATGCATCATGCCTACTCAGGTACACCTTCAATGATATCATTGCACTTTACTGCTGACAACATGCTACACATTCAACCATTGCTATACTTTATTAAAGTCACCATGTGCATCAGCACCATGTTAGCCTGTTCCTGCATCAATGTTACAGATGATAGGAGGTGTCACAGATTTCATCATATGCACAGGGTATATTGTTGGTTTGCCAGAGGCCTACACTGAGCCATACAATCGACATGAGTGTGTGAGTGTGTGTGTGAGGGCCATGAGTACTGTTATGGGCCAATGGTGATGTAGTGTGTGCGGGTATGTGTTTGCCCTAGGTTTCTGGTTTAGGTGTTTGTGTCTGCATGCCCACTGTTCCACCATGTGGCTGCCATATATGGGGATTTGTGAGACAGCTATAGACTGTACCTGGCAGGCTTTACAGATCACCGCCTCTGGCCATGGATATGGAACCTGTGCCTGGCAGGGGTGCTACAGACAGTATCAGATACTAATCCAGACTGGGTACTATCCAAAGAGGTTGACATATATCCACTGGATCCAGGTCCCTGCTGGGACTGACCAGAGCCACATGCAAGTGGTCTGCTAGGACGGTCTATGGACAGCCGCCCCAAAATTGCTGGGGCTGGTACTGGCACTACGGGAGCGGCTGTGACTTGCTGGAGATCCACGGCGACCTCCAGCTGCTGATGTTGCTGGAATACATCCACGTTGACATCTCAACCGTCCCGCACTGTCCTGACACATGGACATGACATTGTGGAGGTCATCCAATGTCTCACCCCAACGTCTATCAATGACCTCAGTGTAATTATGTATGCACCTGCTAGGTCATGGATACTGTCATTTACAGTGGTGTTATGAGCCCTCTGTGCCCTTAGTCCCTGTCTGGTGTACCACTCCATTCATGTCTGTGCCTCCATGACAGCCTGGAACATGCGTGTGGTAGAAAGAAGTGTGGCACGTCTGCCAGGGGCATGATGACCAGCAGTGCTCTGACGAGAACACCTGGGCATCTGCCTATATGGTACCTTTCCAGACATCTGGCTATGGCTGCTGTGTTCTGATACATGTGCCATAGATACCACACTGTCCTGGCCAGTGCCAATCGTACACTGTCCCTCAGCTAAGGGCAATGGTGATGATGGATGTACAGGCAGTATGACTGTGTGCATGGATGGGGTGGAGACTTGTGTACTGTCAATTGGTGGCCCAGCAACAGACCCTGACAAACCTGCCTGTGCCTCAACACACCTATCCTCATGGTCACTGTCTGTCTCAGTGACATCAGGTTCCCTGCTGAACTGAACCAGCCCCACCTCAGCACCTGTGAGAGGAAAACAGGAAACACACTTTAAGACCTGAACATGATGTCAGATCACTTGCGCACATGCACACGTGCACACATGCGCACATGCACGCATGTGCACATGCACACATGCACACATGTACACACACAAAAATACACTCCTCCCTAAAGCAGACACAAGCAACACCAGCAATCTCAGAACATACACAATAGCAGCTGATGGTGGGGTACAGTGTCACAAGCAAAACAGTCATGCAGGACATGTGTTGCTCAACAACATGCAGTGCAAGTGTAGACAGTCCTTGTTACTAATGGTATACATGGCTTTGGTGCATGTGTTTTGTTATTAGGTGATGGGCCTTTCCCTGGAATACAACACATACATGGGCACAACATTGCTGTGCAGGTATTCAAAACTCTGTAATGTACTGTGCACCATAACTCACAGGTGTACATACCATGGCTTGATGTGTATCTGTGTGTCAGATAGGTATCCAATGCTGCTTACAGCCTCTGTATCTTTAGCAAATAATTGTGCACACATTTTTAGCACATGCATGATGAATATTCACACAACATCATCAGTGGTGCATGGATAATTGATGGAATACCATTTGGCCACATACCCAATGTACGGTACTTATGGTGAGTGTAGATCATATTGTGGACATGCCAGTGTCATCCATGACATGGCATGCTAAAACACAACTGCATATTTAAACACTACACATACCCAATGTGTGTCATATGACCTAGTCACTCAATAGCATCACAAGACATATATGTGTCAGTTGTGCAAATGGTGATTGGTATGCATATGTGTGCATACATGCAACATTAAGGTGTATAGCAATGAAAGCTATGTGTAGTACTGTGGTTATAATAACTGGATGGGGTATAGTACCATAGGCCATCATCATGAAGCATCATGTGGTCACTCAAGGCTACAAATGTTTCCCAAACCAGCACTACTCATGCTGTACCGGAACTGTACTACCTTGGCTACATTCACCATTTCACAACCAGTTGTTACATGACGTAAGGAGGCCAATAAGGAGCATTCCCTGACATGAATGTGTAGTTTTTTTGTAGAGTGTTTAAATGCCCCATGATAGGCCTCTACCCCTCAGGTACATTATGTGTAATGTGTGGATGAGATTTTGGATACTGGAGTGTGTCTTTACAGAGGGTTTGGGAATCCTTTATGTGTAGCATGTTAAAATGCTCTGTGTACGACATAGATGTGTATATTATGTGCATGTTGAGTATCAACTGTGCCTATCCAATGGTCACTACAGCCTAGCCACATTTGTTTGAGATGGTCTGGGTATTGTATGTGTGTGAGGCAGCTAATCACATTAGTGAGATGTGTGTGGTCTTACACCAAACATGCACAGCATGCATTATGGGTAGGCGTGCTAAATGTGTACATGGCCTACATCTTAACTATGACATGCACTTTTTATTTACAATAATAAATGTAGAACACACTCACCAGCATCTGTCCGCTGCCTTGATGTCACCTCGGAGGGACCTACTGTCAGAAAAATATGTATTAGTGTATGTATTAATAATATGCTTAGTGCATTTAAGGCTTGAAAAGGGTTAACACATTTATTCTATTTCACACTGCATAAAATCTGTACAAATTGCAGAAGCTTTCTAACCTTGTATTGTCATGAAATATGCACAGCTATAATCTTTGCTTATGCTTTGGAAATTTACAGGGAAGCAGATAATTTCTGCTTGTGTCAGGAAAATAATGAATGGATGTATCACTTGTATTAATGTTATGAGACTTAGACAAGGAGTTCCACTTGTGCTGTGAGAAAATACACAGTTGCAGAAGCTATAGATAATCAGAACAAAGACTGCTTGAAAATATGAACTGCAATCAGCATTTGCTTGTGCCTAAGCTAGAAAAGTACCTTGAAATGTAACACATGTATTAGAACTACACAATAGAAGCTTGTAATGGCCTAGAGCCCACCAAGGCCAAGTTGTTTTTCTCAAAATGTTTTTCATAAATCCAGTCATGTCAGCAGAAAATCTGAGTTACATCTGCTGTAGAACAATACTGAAAGTTGTGTTTGATTACGTCAACCATAGAAGGCAATGTCTTGTAGAACAGTATAAGAATAGCATACTTCCTGTTAGTAATTAGGCAAAATCCTGTATTTGGATGTTTTTGTCTCCTTGCAGCAAGTTATTAAATGTGCCTTATCTGAACCTTATTTGTATTGGTCTTTGAAGTTTTTTTTCCTTTGACAGAATGGTCCTTCGGACCGGAAACCCTCACTTTGCCTCGGATCAGACAAGCCAGGTGGCTTGAAACCGTACAGGGAAGAGACCACATCAGTTCTTCTTATTTGAAAAGCCCTCTGACTGAATTGTCGTACAAAAGAGGCCAGACACTTTCTGATCTGTGACTGAAGGACGGGTTTTTCATGAACCAGGTGATCAATCACGAAGGCTCAGGTAAGGTGAATCTACCTTTTTTCTGTTTTAGATCAGGGACTAGATTTGTATTGTTTTTGTCAGGGCTGTATTTTTACAAGTCAGGGACAGAAAAGGTTACTGTCTTGTCATAGATCAGGGAAACAGAGTAGGTAGGCAGTCACTCTGAAGAGACTATAACAAAATCCATGGTACCACATTAAAAATAAGGAGTTACGTAATGATTAAAAAGGGTAGAACAAAATGGGTAATAATTGCACAAAAAGACCCCGAAATCAGCCGTTAACCGAAGACGCAAAATATATGCAGTCACAGCGTGCTGATAATATTAAATACTACTCAAAGTGGGTTAATAAGTATGAATTTGATGGTAAATTAGAAAAATCCTCACTTATCAAACTTGTCAAACAGCTTAAAACCGATTCCAAAGGTCAGTTAAAAAAGCAGCACCAATTAGGAATTCCTCAGGCACACAGGTGGATTGAGGAAGTAAACTGTAGGGAACAAAAGAACAATAATTCAAAAGCAATGTTTTTAGATAAGGAGGACAATAACTTAGTAATAGCATCGGCCCCTCCGCCCCCCTTACCAGAATATGAAACAAGTGAAAAAGTTAGTCCACTCCCGCGATATCCTGCGGCCACTGTAAACAGAGACACTACAAAAGCAAAACCGTTTATTAGAGATCCCATCGAGACCAGGTCTCGAACACGGGCAGGTAACTCAAAAGGGGACATTGAATTATATCAAATGTGTAGGAATTCACGATCTATGAGTGAAGAAGAAATATGCCCACTTATAGAAGTACCTAATCCTCAGGCAGGGTAAGAAGGTCAGGACCCAACTATTCTAGTGTATAGACCCTGGACTTCGGAAGACATCTGGAAAGCCACTGAGGAAATTCCCCATCCAAAAGTTAATTTTAGAAAGTTCTTAGAAGATTTACAAGGAATGAGGCTAAGTTATAATTTAAATGGAGAAGAGGTAGAAAAAGTAGTCAGACAAATTGTGGGACCAGATTGGCACATGATTAGTGGCAACTGGAATCCCTGTGACGCTGCACACAGACTCCTCCCACATAGCAGCGCAGAACTAGACAACAGAATAAAAGGTCTTACAGACCGCATCTCTGAGAAATGGAAGCCTAGGGCAGACTGGACTTGCATTAATCAATGCATCCAACAAGAAGGTGAAACTATTGACAGATATTATGCCAGACTGTTAGAATGTTTTAATAACCATTGTGGAATGCAGGTTCCTGAAGATCAGACACAAGATTCCCCATATGAGCAGCAGTCAAAGAATGCATTTTTGAAAGGCAGCATTGCACCCATAAGCAGTTTTATTACAAAGCACATGGTAGATCATCGTACAAGCAGGTTACAGTCATTACTTGAATATGCTAGGCATGCCGAAAGGCATTTTAATAGCAAAAAGAAAAAGAAAACCCAAGTATTTTCTGTAGAAGATGGAGCAGAAGTCTATGTAGTACAGTCCAGGAAAAAGGGCAAGAGAAATGCCCAGGGAAACAAACAATCTGATCAGTGATCAGAGGACTTTGAAGGGTGAAAGAAAAGGGGTGAATGTTTTAAATGCGGTAAAAAGGGACACTTGGCAAGGGATTGCAAGAAAAACAAGAAGGCAACCACGGAAGACAAGGAGGGTGAGGACTGACTATATGATAGTCGAGAATCACTAGAAGGGGATAGCAGAGAAAGGACAAATGAGAATGTGATAGAAGGAGTAGAGGATGTGACAGAAGAAATAGAGGAAGTGCAGGAAGTTACAGATAGTGAAGAAAATGAAATATTGGATTTAGCTTTATTGAGCTTAGAGCTCTATATAGCAGACACAAAACCAGAAGTTACACTCCTGGTAGAAGGGAGGGAGGTCAAATTCTTGTGTGACTCAGGGGCATCACGGACCCTGATACAGCCCTCCAAAATGCCAGAGAATTCAGAGTCACCTGATTACATACTAGTGAAAGCAGCTAATGGACAGCTGTATCGGGAGCCCCTCTCCTATAATATTGCAATAACTGATCCTGTTTCAGGATTGACCCAGAAAAGCAAAATTGTTGTTTCCGCAAAATGCCCAATAAACCTCTTGGGCAGAGACCTTATGCAGCTATTTGGTATAGCAGTAGTTCCAACTATACAGGGTATGGAAGCACAGCGACAAATTGATACCTTTGCAGTGGAATCGGAGGGTGAAATGTTCTATTGGTACAGCCAGGACTTGGTTACGACTGGTCCAGGGGCAGTGACTGAAGAGTTGATGAACGTAGCCATCAGCAAGTTCCCCTCCCTTGACATTGATAAACAACATTTGTTGCACTGTACACTGTATTATTGTAACACACCAGGACCTGATGAGGAATATGAGCAAGAATTGTTTAGAAATCGTGCAGATTGATATTATGTAATCTGTACTGGGACATGGAAGGGAACAGTGTAGCCAGCTGTTCATTGCCCCAGGAGTTCTTTGCACTCTATAAATCTAATTGATTACCACATGTTAGCTTAACTAAGGACAAGAATGTAAAATGGGTAGACTTAGGAGAAAAAGTCACGAGATGGGAAAAGCAGACAAAGTTAGAACTGTCAGAACAGGGAATACAAATGAAGAAGTTGAATTGGATAACTCAGACCCACCCAGCCGTGCACTTGCAGTCTAGCAAGGACAGCTGATTAGCACTCCTATTAAAGGAGGAAGAGAATGCCTTACAGAATATACCAGAAACTCTTTGGTCAACAGGAAAGTCAGATGTAAGACTTATTCATACAGTGGGACCAGTTACTATCATGCCAAAGTCAGCATTTAGACGACAGAAAAGACAGTATCCCTTAAGAAAAGATGCAGAGGTAGGAATCGAACCTATTATAGCAGCTTTACTTAAGGAAGGGGTGCTGGTGGAATCTCCTGATTCACCATGTAACACACCCTTATTTCCTGTTAAGAAAGCGAATGGAGAATGGCGTATGGTCCAAGATTTACAAGCTGTAAATGACGCAGTAATACCAAGGGCACCTACAGTGCCACACCCACACACTCTGCTGAACGATTTAAAACCTCAGCAGAAATATTTTTCTGTGGTAGATATCAGCAATGCATTCTTTTGGATACCGATACACCCTGACAGCCAATATTGGTTTGCATTCACATTTCAGGGGAAAAGGTATACATATATGCGGCTACCACAGGGATATTGTGAAAGTCCAACAATATTCTCACAAGAAATGGCAAGAAACTTAGTGGGATTTACCCCACCAAGAGGCAGTCAGATTTTACTTTATGTTGATGATATCCTGCTGGCGGCCCCCACCCAGCAAGATTGCAAAGAAGATACCATAGCGCTATTACAATTTTTAGCCACTGAAGGACATAAAGTAAACAAAAATTAACTGCAGCTTTGGAAAAAACAAGTTAAATACCTAGGATATGTAATATCAAAAGAGGGTAGGACATTAGATGAGGCTAGAAAAGTAGCGATTTTGCAAGCACCAAAACCCACTACCAAGGAAGGAAATGATGTCCTTCCTGGGTACCACTAATTTTTGCTGGAGCTGGATTCCAAACTATGCCTTGGAATCTGCACCACTGACTAACCTGATATATGAAAAGACTATGGCAGCACAGGATTTGTTACAATGGACACCAGAAGCAGAATCTGCTTTCTGCAAATTGAAACAGTTAATAGCGTCCTCATTAGTTTTAGGATTACCAAACTATCATAAACATTTTTTCCAAACTGTAGATTGTAAGCAAGGTTATATGACATCAGTGTTAACACAGCAGCATGGGTACAAGCAATGCCCTATTGCTTATTATTCATCACAACTAGATCCAGTGGCACGTTCTTTACCGCACTGTGTACAAGCAGTAGTTGCAGCTGCAATGGCAATACAGGCTGCGGCCTCAGTAGTTTTGTTCCACCCTCTGACATTGAGAGTGCCTCATGCAGTCGCGATTATTTTACTGCAAGAGAAGGTAGCATATCTTTCCCCTGCGAGGCACCTTTCCTGTATGACTATATTGTTGAGCCAACCTCATATGACAATTGAACGATGCAGGACTTTGAACTCTTCTACCTTGTTCCCATCCCCTGCAGATGGCACACCACACAGCTGCCTGCAGGTGATTGAGCAAAAGACACTGCCTAGAAAAGATCTCATGGATGTCCCCTTGGATGATGCCGAGGTGACATACTACGTGGATGGCTCGTGCAAAAGGGGTCCTGCAGGACAGAACCTAGTAGGATATGCAGTAGTTTCTGATACTGAGATTATAGAAGCAAAACCTTTGCCACACAATTTATCTGCACAGGCGGCAGAATTGATTGCCTTGACACGGGCATGTACCTTAACAAAGGGTAAATGTGTGAACATTTTTACTGACAGCCAGTATGTTTTTTCTACTGTATATGTTTTTGCGCGACAGTGGAAAAATCGAGGAATGATAACATCTACTGGCAAACTAATCAATCATGCACAGTTTATTTTAGATCTTTTAGAATCTATTCAGTTACCTCAGAAGGTAGCTATTTGTAAATGCACAGCTCATACCAAGCAACAGGATAGGATTTCAAAAGGTAATGTGAGAGCTGATACAGCTGCAAAACAGGCAGCTTCAGAAGTATTTCTTTTGAATGAGGAATTACAACCCTCTGAGATTTTAGACTTAGAAATGTTAAAGACAATGCAGACACTTACTACGCAGGCTGAAAAACAAAGATGGGTAAGACGAGGAGCAATTCTCGAAAAAGGGGCTGTACATCTCTAAAGAAGGGAAACCGATATTACCATCTAATTTGTTTAGATATGCAGCTTTGTTGAGCCATGGGCAATGCCATGTCTCAACAGGGGGGATGGTACAGCTGGTGAACCGAGTGTTCACGACATATGGATTCTTAAACAACTCTAAAAAATTTTGTTTAATGTGCCACGTTTGTAACAAACGTCACGCACAAGGGGCGTTAAAGCCCAAGCAAGGGAGTTTCCCTACACCACCATATCCATTTCATACTATCTGTATGGATTTCATAGAATTGAACAAATGTGAAAATAAGAAGTATTGTCTTGTCATTATAGATATGTTTTCCAGATGGGTGGAAGCCTTTCCGACTAAAAATCCAAATGCGGCTACCGTAGCAAAAATCCTCATTAAAGAACTCATCCCTAGATTCGGCATTCCGGAAAGGATGTACAGTGACAACGGTACACACTTTGTAAACCAAACCATACAGCAGTTAAGTAAACATTTTGGTATTTCTTTAAAAAATCATTGTGCATATCATCCGCAATCTGCAGGGTTAGTTGAGAGGCATAATGGGATTTTAAAGAGTAAGCTAAGAAAGTTAATACCAGAAACAAAGAGAAATTGGGTGTACTGTCTGCCCCTGGCACTGTTGAGCATGAGAACTGTTCCGAATGCAAAAGGATTGACTCCTTTTGAAAAACTATTTGGAAGGGCTTATTATATACCTCAGTGGAAACCTCTCATGCCCGCAGACCAGGAAGCCGACTATACACTAGCAGAGTATATGAGAAATTTGTTAAATTCTAAACATCTGTTGCAGTCAAATTCTGTTTCAGATAAAGGACAAACCAGACCATCAGAAGTGGCAGTGGGTCTAGGAACCTGGATCTGGGTGAAGACAATAAAAAAGAAGAATTGGATGTCACCAAAGTGGGAAGGTCCATATCAAGTGCTTCTGTCGACACCCACTGCAGTCAAGATCGCAGAGCGTGCCTCGTGGATCCACCGGACGCACTGCAAACTAGTTAAGAACTTTGGACTGAACAAAAATCTTGTCACATGTCAAGAGCAAAAATGATAGAATCCAGAAAAAACAGGAATGCAGAACAACCATTTCCTCAGAAGTATCGCATAAGCATCCTGTTAACTGTACTAGTGACAATAATCTTTTTGTTGTGGCCATTCGTTTTTCCAGCCACACAAACTGAACTGAATAAACATGAAGCGTTACTCATAGACTGGAACCCAAACTTCAACACTTACCAGGCAATTAAATATGTGTATGCTGAGACTTTCAATGTTTCGAATTGCTGGATTTGTACAGCTTTGCTGACAGCATATGGGGGGTTATTAATGACTACAGTCCCCCTAGGGGTCAACGAGACCTGGGAAAACTTGATTTATGATACTTCAACCATTACATCACAAGATAAAATAAAATTGCACTTGTCTATTCCACAAAAGGGAACTGTGTGTTTTTATAAAAATGATACTGTTCAGGTGGGTTGGAGCAATTGCAATGTGACTGTTCCTTATAAATGTTACACTAAAGCTAACAATGCAGGTTCTTATTGTAATACAAACTATGATTCATTTCTTGAATTGATGCACAAAACAATTGATGAAGTAAAACATAATTCTGTTCTCTATAAGCAACAGTCTATAATTGATAGAAAAATGTTTCATGCAGGGCAAAGTTACTACTAAAGTAGAGGACTGTTATTTTGTATGTGACAGAAAGGCATACAAGTGGTAACCTGAGAATTGGTCTGGCAGTTGTTTTTTGGGCTACCTGGTTCCGACCATACGACACACTGCAGTTTTACCTCGAGGAAAAATTCGGAATGTCCGAGAAGTCGTCAAGAAACCTGTAAATCCAGTGGGGCAAATCGATGCGGGTTGGAAAAAACATCATTCTATAGGAAATGGACTGACAAACATGGACTTGAGTGATAGTGTTATATCGTGGGCAGGCATATTACCAGCATATGGAGCAGTGAAATCGATCTGGGAGCTGAGAAAACTGTCTAAACTTCTCGAAGTAATGAGTAATGCAATGTTTTCCGCTCTCGGATTGGTGACTGATGAACTGAATGCCATGAGAAATGTAGTGCTTCTAAACTGCATGGCTCTCGACTTCACCCTAGCAGTGAGAGGCGGTACTTGTGCTTTAATCCAGGAGGAGTGCTGTTTGTATATTCCTGACCATAAACACGAGATAGACAATCACCTTCAGGTAAAAAATAAAAAATGAAACTCCAGCAAAACACGCCAGTCACTAGAAGGTATATTTATTCCGTTAGCGCTTTCATGCATAAAAATCAATGCACTTCTTCAGACGGCCATTTCAAAAAAACAATGTTACATATATACCCACACCCAACAATATATTATTAATTACTTAATTAGACAATCAAAAATTTAAAGGACCATGAACCTTAAAATTGTATATAAATACACACACATATTAATTTCTTTCTTAATAATAAGCAGCTCATATTTTTTAAAACCAAGCATTATACTAAATATTATTAATTAAAATATTATATTATATAAAAAAAAATGTTACATTTATCTCTCCAAAGCTCTCAGTTTCAACAAACACTTAACAGAACACATTTCATTTATACCAGGGTAGACATAAGCTTCAGTTTTAAATTGCCATAGGAGCTCTTGCTCCTCAAGTTTAAGGTGCCATGCACCACCCCTAGGATTTATATGTACCCACTGAACTACATTAAACCAAAAACTGTGATCCGGGAATTCTAAAATATGCTTAGCTAACGCGTTTGTGGTTGTGCCTTTAGATATAGCATATATATGCTCATATATCCGTTGTTTCAATTTCAGGTAATTCAGCAAGTGTCGGCCATGACCAAACCAGGACCAAACCCACTGATGGACTTTTTCCAGAAATGGTTTGGAGGGTGGGGTACTATCCTAATGAACATCCTGATTGCCATTTGTGTAGGAATGATCCTACTGGGAGTATGTGTTTGCTGTGGCATCCCCTGCATGAAAATACTGATTAAAGACTTTATAGACATGTCAGTTTCTGAAACCTTATATCAAAGTACTGAGTTTGAAGAACTGTTAAAAGATTGAAAACGCTTTCATAAGTTTAAAATGAATGACTCTCTTAACTGCAAATCCTAAGTGGGAAGTGGTTAGGAGAAGAAAAAAACTGTTTATGCTTATTTTGAAAGTAGAATAAAAGTATTAAAAGGGGGGAAATGTCAGAAGAATATGTATTAGTGTATGTATTAGTAATATGCTTAGTGCATTTAAGGCTTGAAAAGGGTTAACACATTTATTCTATTAAACACTGCATAAAATCTGTACAAATTGCAGAAGCTTTCTAACCTTGTATTGTCATGAAATATGTGCAGCTATAATCTTTGCTTATGCTTTGGAAATTTACAGGTAAGCAGATAATTTCTGCTTGTGTCAGGAAAATA
This sequence comes from Protopterus annectens, assembly GCF_019279795.1. Classification (NCBI taxonomy): domain Eukaryota; kingdom Metazoa; phylum Chordata; order Ceratodontiformes; family Protopteridae; genus Protopterus; species Protopterus annectens. Next base: position 1,624,112,009 of record NC_056743.1, on the reverse strand, counting down.
ATGAATAGATGTATCACTTGTATTAATGTTATGAGACTTAGACAAGGACTTCCGCTTGTGCTGTGAGAAAATACACAGCTGCAGAAGCTATAGATAATCAGAACAAAGACTGCTTGAAAATATGAACTGCAATCAGCATTTGCTTGTGCCTAAGCTATAAAAGTACCTTGAAATGTAACACATGTATTAGAACTACACAATAGAAGCTTGTAACGAGCTAGAGCTCACCAAGGCCAGGTTGTTTTTCTCAAAATGTTTTTCATGAATCCAGTCATGTCAGCAGAAAATCTGAGTAACATCTGCTGTAGAACAATACTGAAAGTTGTGTTTGATTATGTCAGCCATAGACGGCAATGTCTTGTAGAACAGTATAAGAATAGCATACTTTCTGTTAGTAATTAGGCAAAATCATGTATTTGCATGTTTTTGTCTCCTTGCAGCAAGTTATTAAATGTGCCTTATCTGAACCTCACGTGTATTGGTCTTTGAATTTTTTTCCTTTGACACCTGCATAGAGATGAGACAGTATGTCAGTGGTCACAACTCTGGCATTCTACTGTTGCAATCTTACAGTACAACAACATTCACAAGGCTACAGATTATGTTCCAAATGATCAGTATTGCACAACAACAGGCTCCACATCTTTTAACGACACACTCCACATCTCACATATGCATGATCTACCAATACAGATGACAGTAGTCTACAGATATGCCATGTTACCTGCATGCTCCTTGTGTGCTTCCTGGGTGGCTCCAACCTCCATCATGGTGTATGTCTGCTGCTGTTGTTGTTGGGCAGGTGCCATCAGGCTCAGGAGCAGCTCCTCCACTCGGGTGAGTGGGGATGGATATTAACACCACCTCCTGTTGCAAGCTGTTGTCTCCGCACATCAGCAGCATGATGACGGACATGTCTGAGAAGATCACTGCAGTGGTGGCATACCTGGTGATATGTCCGGTTATGCAGGCTTACCTCATTTACCCTGCAGACAAGATATTGCCACATTGCAGTATGCTCCTGCTGGTCCTGGCTGGCTCGTGAGAACATGACACTGTAGTGCTGAATCATACTGGTAGTAATTATATCATCTTCAGCACGACTGTAACTTTGGTTCTTGCGATGTGCCATTATCCCTGGAAGGCATAAATATGAAAATATGTCTGAGCAAGTCATATGGCACATTTAACATTATACATTACAGATATCACTGAACTGCCATATATAGCAACCTATTAGCTAACCAAGAGTGAAACACTTTAACTGCCACTTATCACTGCTCACCCCACAACTGCTTGGAAGTGCCTGGCTCACTCTCTATCTAATGAACCATGTTCTGCACAGCAACGAAATAACATCACTATATAAGACTATACAAGAGTACCTGGCACACTGTATGCAACACGATGCAACACCTAGCCACAGCAGATATACATCAAGCTGATGTGTAAAGAAATATATCATCCATCACACTGAGTGTAAGGTCCAGTAAATTTATTACTATTATACCACACAACTTGTTAACGGCAAACCCGTGGCCAAAATATGTGCACAATTGGGAATATAGGTCGCATACTGCTGTAGTACACTATGAATGTTGCTAGATATGCAATTATATGTTTTTCCATACATTTGTCAAAGGACATGTTACAGACATACCCACACACCCATCAGACATAATTACAGGACACAAAGGTATGACGACCCAGAAAAGCTTTCAGTGTGTACTATACAGTACTGTATGTCAGTACTTACACAACCTTAATCTTGAGAAATGTAATATGAGATGAATACAGGGACCACAAAAAACAGTGGATGCAAGCAATGTGGACATACATCATACTTTGTTGTACAGGGCCAGAGCTTCAAGTAGTACTACAGTACACACAGGATTTGGATTCAACATCAGTACCAATCAATAATCATAGACGTAGTGCTTTAGCCTCCAATGACACACCCTAGTTAAAACCTAGGGACTTAATCACACTGTATGTAATAGCACATGTTATGCCTAGCAACAGAATACACAGCTTTTGCTAGGATCAAAGCAAGGACCCATATTACCATGACATAAACAGTTTACCACTAAGCTATCCCACAGATACATATCTTTGACGTATTCACAAACACATTGACCATCACAGTCAGTCAACAGTACAGAGAATCTATTGCAACAAGTAGATGTAGGTGTGTATGAGTATCTATAACTATATATATATATATATATATATATATATATATATATATATATATATATGTATATATACACATCTATTGGTGTACATATACATATATATGTAGGCACATATACATTTCACCTTTCATAGTGAGAATATCAATTATACAAAGGAAGTGAGGTGTACAGTAATGTAATAAAATCACACAGTCTTGGCATAAATGCATTGAAGGTGTTCATAGCCCAGGTAGCTTTAGCAGGCCTCACTGGCTTCAACATTGCAAACTGAACAAACCACCCACAGTGTTTAACCATCACATGTCATATACCAGCATTGTATGCTGTCTTGTTTGTCACACACTAAAACCTACATACAAGTATGCGCATACTAGCCTTCACCAATATATATATCTCCACCCTTAACAAACAGTTGCAATATGTCCCCTGCTCTGTGAACATATACAGATGTGAATATATATGACACATATATATTTCTCCGTATGTGTGTGGCATACACACACAAGGTCCACACTGTTGTAAGTCCCTGGAACTCACAGCTGAACTGTTGGGCCTTGCTGCAACACAAACAGGTGTCACATATGAACACACACTAACATTAGGGAGGTATATATGGCTACAAATGCTAGATAAGCATACTAGACTGCTACAGCAGTTGCCAATGCTAAGCTACACTTTAATATGACTATCATGCATGTGCTGTTCTGTCACACCCATGTTTTTATAATGTCAGTGCTAATCCCCCCAACAGCCATTGGCCACACTACTGTACAGAACACAGATAACATGGATCAGATCTTTGACATTTAATGCTGAGCTACACATTTCACAAGTATGTCCCACTGCTCAGAGGTACACACTGTATTGTCTGTAGCAGTAGTTAAGCAGAACATCTATACATAAATAAGTACTGCTGCCACATATGAATGGTTAACATTATGTAGACTATTCTTCAATAGCATCTATTACATGCCAGTAAATACATATGTGTTACATACCTTTCCTTTGTATGATTTGGTAATATTTCTTTTTCCTTTTCTCTCTCTCTCTCTCTCTCTCTGTCTCTCTCTCTCTGTTAGTCTCTGCAATAGAGTGATTGAATTTGTTGGCAGAGATTGCAACCTGCTTTTGTAGGTATTTGCAAATGAGCATGTGATGGCCTCTGCACCAATTAGTGGCCACCATTTGCTAATTGCATGCGGCCTGCTGTGTAGTAATTGCAGTAATCACTGTCATAGCAACCCAGTACTCTAAATTGCTAACTCAGGTAGGCGTGGCCCTTTCAGCTTTCCAAGATGGAGATCACCCTTGTTTGCTGTGAACATCATTGTTTAAGACAGAAGGTTGGTATAGTTCTTATATTAGAAGCCAGGGGTGAAGCCAGAGATTTACATTTTGTACTCAGGCCTAATGTTGCTACTTCCAGTACCCACTTGTCAGTGCAGAAATGTACTCACCCCTCAAAATGCTACCTCAAGATACATGGAAAGATGTACTTTCTTTTCAACTTTTACAATTAACTGCCATACAAAGCTAGTTATTGAGATGTATTCCTTTGGCACAAGAATTGTTTGTGAACTGCTATACTGTGAATATTCATTTACTCAGTTCTAAACAGTTTGTGTTTTTTTAGTGTTGACATTAGCACAAGCTGCTCAGAAAAACTGGACACATTTCAGTACTGTGAGTATGCTTACTTACATCCTTGGTAGACCCTGCACACACAGGTATATTCTACTTTTGGGTAGAGGTGCAGAAGTACAGAGTGCATACGTATTATTGTGTGGATTTTATCTTGCTGGACTTACAGGGCTGCTGTGTACATATTAGTTTATCAAGGCAAGTAGTCTGTCTGCGTAACTCCTGACTGTGGACCTATCCACATGGTAGCCAGAGAATAGCCTTTTATTTTTTGTCTGTGCACCACACAGGTCTTTTCAGCAATAGAGTAATGGCATTGTTACAGTTGGTTGCTACCAGTACATGGCTACATCCATTTGTATTTCAGTGTTGTATTCCTACATAAGGGTATGCTTCCAAAACTCCTTCCAAACCTATTTGCACAGTGTGTAACAGCAGAAAGGCTGATATGCCTCTGTGTTTCTGCCTCTGCCAGACCTCTCAAACACTCAGGTACATATTTGAACAGACTCAGGGGAAAGTAAAGAAAAAGTCAGGGACACCTTTAAAATATTAGTGCCATTAAGTTGAAACATTGAGAGAATCAGAGCATATGAATTAATACACCTTTTCTGAAGTAAAAGAAGTGTCTAACTCTTAATTTTTGTCATTATTCATTAAGTGTAATTCACCACTTTTCTGCCCAAAGTCAGTAGTTTTAGGAGGGATTCAGAGGGACAGAGCTGAATTTTTTGTCAAAATCAGGGACATCCCTGAAAATTAGGGACATTTGGGAGGTATGGCCTCTGCCCTAAACAGATATGCCAGTGTTTGTCCTGCTGTGATACTGTGTGGGGTTGTAAAGTGATGGTGTAATATTATTTCCTGCTAGAATGGCTGCTTCTCTTATCACAGTCATGTAATGTAATCCCACAACAACTGCTGGTAAAGAGCCAAAGAACAAGTTGTGTGGTATGGCATTCATATTTTTCCTTTACATTTACTCATTCTGATGCGTGATATATTTATTTCAGCACCAACTTGTTGTATATCTACTGTGGCTTAGTGGTACTTCATGTTGTGTAGTGTGTACAAGGTCTGGGGTTCGAGACTGACAGAGATGCTTTATTTTGCTCCTGAGCAGAACAAGGGCCCTCAAATACAGAGTGACTAAGGCACTTTTAAGCAGTTGTAAGCGGGTTTGCACAATGCTTAGTAATGCTTAGCTAAGCGCAAACAAGCGCACACTCACTCAAACCCACTAACTATTGCTTAATAGTGCTTACTCCCGCTAATCCCTGCACTCATTTCTTTGAAAGAAAAGAAAAATGGGGAGATAGGAAAGTGGTGAAAAAGGGGCACAAAGAGGGAAAGACAGTATGGAAAGTAGCTCGGGGTGCGCAGGACGGGTGCAGGGAAGGTCCATAGCTGCCCATTTCTTTAGCAGCAACAGCTGTGCATATGGAATAAATTTGGAGGTAGATATGAAACCTTCAACCCCTGAGAGAGGGATGAGGACAACAAAGTATGTTGTAATGGCAATTAAATTACATTTTATGTATCCAGTGGACATGTGTGCAAAATGGGCAGCTGTGTGTGGGGCGTAATTTGTTTTTGGGGAGCAGATTGCCCTTTTTCTTTCAGGTGAGAGTGGAATCTGGGGTAGGGGAAGTAGGTATATTTGGGGAGGTAGGTTGGGGAGGTAAACAGACAAGACAAACAAGACACATACAGGGGCAGTATATAACACATGTGGTGGGTGAACACCTTTGACGGGGAGGGATGTTTGGAAATAGCAAGCCCATGAGCCCACAGATGGAAACAGTGGGACTGAAGTCCCCACCCATGGGCAGTCACCACCTCACCTTTACAGCCCAGAGGGTGGCTGTGCTGGGGGCTGTGTAGGAGGGGCAGGATGACCTGGGAGTTGCGCCACTCATGCCTCAAGCTGGCATAGAGGTTCTGCAACAGAACGTTCAATCTCTCTACGCACCACTGCCTGGACCGTTTTAAGGGTTATAGGTGGCCCTCTTCCACACATGCTTTCACAGGGGGGGGCGAGCCCCATCCCCTGCAGCGCTTCCACCCGAAGGTGGCACAGGGCCAATGGAGGAGGAGGTCCCAGGTTGGGCACCGGACCTGCTGTTGCCAGGTGCCATGGCTAGCTGAGGTGGGACAAGTGGGTCTGCTGGGACAGCCCTTCCCATACAAACTATGTTTTGGAGTGTTTAATAAAGATATGGCTTAGTAACAGTCAACAGAATTCCCAATTAGTTATAACAGCATGTAGAAGTATTCCCATTAACCCAACACACCAGATTTTCAACAGTTGAAAAGCAATAACACATGCATCTATAGAACAATAGTGGACATTACAACAGCATGCAGGTTGAATTGATGGCAGCAGGCCACCAATATTGTGGTATTTTAACAGGGCACATGCATAGAAATAAATGCAAATCTTTATAAACCAATAGGACATATGTTCCAACAAATGTTTTGAGATTAGACATACCGATTGAGGTGTGGAATTGCATTTTTTTATGCACATACAGTAGGGTGGAAAAGGATAGCTCAATTAACAACTTGTATATTCTTCTAACTTTCACTACTTTCCTATTAACTGCAGTTATATGTCCCTTACATGCATTATTACACTACCCAATTTCCTTATATTGTGCAATTGGATTTTGCTAGATCATTATATACATGAGTTGTATCTTACATACAAACTGTCCAAGATGCAGATGTTACTGCTGCATATTTTGAGAGTTGCTCACACACACTACTGCTAAGATGGTACACTGACAGCTCTACTTTCATATAATTATCTAGATATGTTCAGGTGAAGTTATCAGTTATATGTTAACAGCTCCCTACATTTCTGGCAGTACACTGACATTTTTGGGGAACACAATACCAAGCTACTCATGTGCCAGATTAACCTGCACATGTTGGGCATGAACCAACAGTTGAGGGCTGTAAATATGCATCAAAGCTACTGGCACTCCATTCATCCACATTACATGGGCCTACCCATGTGTGGGTTAACACTGCTTAATACAACAACATATCAAAGAAAATAACACAACACACTCCAGGAATTATGCATTTATTAAAGGATTATTACACCTTTATTTATTGGGTTAAAACACTTTTTGAAGGCTCTCTCATTTATTTTATATAACAGTACATGCAGAATAATTACTAACCTGCCTGATGATGCAGCCTTTGCAACCTATCTTCATGGGCTTGCTGATTCATAGCCTGGACAGCTGCAGCTGTAAAGTAAATGCAGTGATATTGAGACATACCTATCCATCCTATAGACAAGCATAGAAATTCTTAACTACTTAATGGAATGGTTACTTACTCAGTACTGGAGCATTAGACATCGCACAGGATTCCTGGATCCACTGGTCCAGTTGATCCTCCTTACGTCTCTTCAGGTCAGAATAATGGTGCCTGACCTTCTCACCGGTCTGAGGAATGCCAATGGCACTGGTGAGATCATGATCAAGACTGTTCCAGGCCCCCATTTTATATTGGGTGCCCTGGTACTGGCCCCGCAGGAGTCTTTCCTCTTGATTGTGGACAAAGAGCCAAACCATTACTTTGGACTCCTCAATGTCCCAGCATTGCACTTGAAATTGAGTGCCTTCTCCAACACCAGCCATGCTGACTGCTGAAGGGAGCTACAATGAGTTATGATAACTATTCTCACATGTGGTGCTTAAATATGCCTCATTTCCTGCACTTATTTGTGATTGGCCAGTTTTGAAAAAACTCAGCTGTAGGCACACCTGCTTAGCTGATGTTGGCAATGTTTAATATTCCTTTGATAGATATGTGTCTGTTGAAAGTGCATGGTTATGAAATGCTGTTATGGCTTAGTGGTTATGTACTGTGACTATAGTGCACAGTATTCTGAGTTTGAGCCCTGACACTGCTTTTTATTATCCTACTGGCCAGACCTGAATGGTTAAGGTACAGTAAAGGAGGTGTGGCCATGTTTAGCCGACTTTGCTCAACTTTGCCTGACTTTGCCCAATGTTGCTCGACGTTGCCCGATGTTGCACTGGTTAGCATGGTGCACAGCTATGTGCAAATACATTGTAGTTGCGCTGGTTGGTGTGGTGCGCAGCTGCACACAAAGACATTGTGCTTGTTAACGCAGTGCTCAGCTACGAGAAATTGGATTTAAATATGTTCACTACTGGTAAAATGTGCTTAGCAGTACTTTATATTGCTTAAAATAAGTTACTCATTCCTCATAATGCATAACCATTTCACCTATATATATATATATATATATATATATATATATATATATATATATATATATATCTAAAATTCGTTCAGTACTACATATAACATTTGAATGCTTTTTACAAAACTTATACATGATAAATGTCAGGAAATATTTTTGTATACAGATTTCCAACAGAAAATGGAACGTGCAGTAGTGGGACTCGAACCGGGAATGCCGTCTCTTTGTGTGAAGGCTCTAATCACTATGCTCTCGCTATTTTGCTTAATTTGCATATATTTTTCTTATTATCCTCTTCTGTGTCTAAGCTGCTAACTGTAGCTAAGCAATGGGTAAACCCGCGCAAACCCGTACAAATACGGGCAGCTATATCGGAAATAAAACAAAAAAAAATAAATTTCTTTTAATTTTTAAATTTGTATGAGGTTTAATATATGGGGGAGTGTAAGTGTTACAACATACACATGTGAGCGGACTCGCTCATGTAACTCGACATTTTTTGAGTTTCGTCATTGCAGGGGCGTGGATTTTTGGACTGCTCTGCAGTCTGACATGCCCCCTACACTCATCCACACTCTGTGTAAGCTTTAGAGTTGAGGCAGCGTACCCTCATTAATATGCATGGTGCGCTGCCGTCATACTCTTAGACTGGTGCTTCCGTGTAAGACTAATCTAGCCTTACATGGAAGATTAGTAAATCCTGGGGACTGTGTTTACTGTGACTTGTCAAATTCAGTTTAAGACCTATAACCTAAAGAATATTACATCTATAAAAACAGTTTGTTCTGAAGAGTTTGACATTTATACTTCCTTCATAACCTCTGTGGTTCCAGAAATATGAACATTTGTTTGAAATGTGAGGACTTGATTTGATTCTGTCAAAATTCTTGGGCTCCACCCATTCAAAGTAACAGTGCAAACTTCATGAGCTTCATTAGAATGAATGAGTTAATGACTGCGTCTTGCTGTCTTTTTCCATACAATACATTTCAAATGACATGACTGCTTTTCACTGATGGAGGACATAGGCCTGCAAGTAGATACATACTTCTTTTATCCCTATAGCAAAACTATATGTGCATAAAGTGTCACATCATGCAGTAGTATGCATTCTCACAGACTGTCAATGCAGGTACTGCAAATTAGGGGCACTAATATCAGACTGCACCACACATTCACTCCAAAGTCACCGTGCAAATTATCACAGCTGCACATTTACCATACAAATTTGAAGTCCCTGCTTGTAACAAGGCCTGCCCTCATACACACTGCAAATTACTACCAGACTGTAAGACTGTAACACATGGCCTGGTAGTTGCTGACATGGCAGACATATCTTCATATGTAAATGCCATGTTACCCAAAGACACACCAAACATGTTATCTACTACTCTGTTAGAGATGCTGTTGTCTGACATACAAGTTTTTAGGCTATTGGCTCTGAGGCCCTTATAAACCTAGACAAGAATTTAGTCCATGTTCCAACAAGTCAACATCCTATGCTACTGTCCAGCAGGGACACAGGTGGAATCCCAGGGGTGTATTTTCTGTTCTCCATCCAGTTATCCAGCTAGCACTTAAAAAAGGTTAATGAAGTAATCTGCTTGACGTGGAGAGGGAGTCTATTCCTCAAAAGGGGGAGTCTCTGGGACACAAATCTGTCCCACCAACATGTTCTATTGATGTCACAGACCAGGTTGAGGTCATGTGTGTGGGTTACTTGAGTGGAGCTTGACTTGCAGATATGCAACAGTCCCATCAAGGTGGGGTCTGAGATGGCTTTGTATGCCAGACAGACTCTGAGGTGTCTTTAAGAGACTGAGTAGAGGGGCAGGGCCTTTAGCCTATCTGTGTAGGGTAGATGTTTGAGTCCCTGGATTCTTCTGGTGAGGAACTTTTGTGGTCTCTCCAGCTGCTGCATGAGCTTTGTGAGGTACATACCGAAAGGGGCATTGTACTCAATAATGGGTCTTATAAGGGAAGAATACAGGGATGTTATGACCAACTTGTCCCTGGATAGGATACCCTTACTGATGAGGTGGGCCATGTAAAAAGCTTTCTGTACAATGGAGGCAATATGGTGGTCAAAAGTCAGTTTGCATCTTACCTTAAACACGTCTTATTTGGTGTGGAAAGGGAAGCATCACTCTGGCTCTGCTCAAACTATCTGACTATGTGTATTACCTGCAGCAGCACCTAGAGCCTATAGCATACACATCTCTATGGTAGGATTTCTGCTACAGACCTACCCTCTGCAATGATGTAGTCTTCTCAACCCAGTAATGTCCAGCACAACACATCAGAAAGGGTCTGTAATCTACATGAAGGCCTTAAATATTGTACAGTAGTTGCATGTCTTTGGCTGATGATAGTGCAAATCAGCTGTGTTAGTTGCAATTAGCATTTCAAACCCACAGATTGGCTTAGAGGCAATCACCTGCTGATGAGAAGAATATTTAAAAGGCAAGCATCTGGCTATGGGGAAACAGTCTGTATAAGACATACCTCAGACAGAGCACACCTTTCAGAAAACGTCAGTGTCAACACATATCTACAGAGGAGTACAGCACTCCATCAGGTATGTAACTCATTAGTGTACAACAGGATGCAGAAGGGTGAACAGACATACAGGGAAGATGTATTACAGCATTAAGCCTGTCATAGACCTGTGCTAATGACATGTCATTGATCTCTTGCTGTCTTACTATCGTTACCACCTGTTCCACTTTGTGAGGGTCAGTCCCTCTTTGGCCAGTAGTCTCCTGTGAACAACACTAGAAAATGGCAAATGTCCTGAGATTTTAGGACACACAGTAATTCATAAGTTCCCATAATACTTGCATAAAACAGTTGCCTAGTATCTGAAAGACTTAAATGTTATATGAAATAACATAAGCAACTCGATTGCTACAAGTATAAGCTTTTATATTGGCACAAAAAAGTGAAGCTCCGTCCTTTGCAGTGTCCATGGGTTTGTTTTGTCCTGCAGAATTGTAAGTCTCTACAAAACAGATCCCACACTGGCATTTTGAAAAAGTGGCACCCCTATGTCTTACACATACACAGGATGTACAACACATCAAGGGTGCATTGTCTGTTGTTAATGTGGCACACTGGTCTTGTCAGATTGTCCATTTATAGTGGTTGTAATAGCACACTGCTAATTGTGTGGCACTGTTCCTATGATGTATTATCAGGGGTTTATCCATAGGGGGCACAACACCGTAGACCCAAGTGCTGAGTATATGATGATACAGCAGTATCTGTCATGGCACACTTTGAGATACCTGACTATAGCTAGTATCTCATGTGGATCCCCACAATTAGTATGTTTGCACTCTGTGGAGTATGAAGTTTGTGCAAGCAGTGGATAGTGCCAGCCATATTGTCCTTGCAGTCTCTCTACATAGTGTACTTCCATGTATGTGAGCCTTTAATATATTCCCTTTTGTTGTCTTTCAGGATTCGTGTGTCAGAAACGCCATCCACCCTTTTCCAAAGTGGAAAATGACATCATAGTAGAAGGACTGTGCCAACATCATGACATCCTACTTTCCAGGGGGGCCCATAATAGGTAACAGTGGGATGCATTGTGGGCAGACCTTGTCTGTGATGCAAATGGCACAGGTCATCAGGGCAGGACATATGAGCAGGTTCAACACTTGGTGACAGATATGATCAATGTAGTACAATGAAGGGCAACAAATACAGCCAAGCATCATGCCATCACTGGTGGAGGGCCTGCAGTGGAACAACATCTCTCGGCCACTGAGGAATTCCTGGCCAACTTGGCATGCATGACAGTTCCCAGGCATTCATCACACCCTACATTGTGGAAGTGGGTGCCACAGTTTCTGTAGCAAAGAAGCATGCAGGTAGGCTTACTGTGGTCATCATTGCAATACTGTAGCAGTCAGTGTGCCAGGCAGTACATACATTTATGTGGGTATCAGGTCTTTGCCCATGGGAAGGTTTACCTCAGTTTATAGTTTCATACTCAGAATATAACCAATACTAAAAGTAACACTGACATCACCTCACCCTCAACATTTCACAGGTCCATCAGGTTTTGGCCCAGGCCATGGTCCTGCTCCTGGTAAGTATGAAGATCTTTTGTTAAAGAACATTTCTATACTAGTAAAGTTAAGGACCAGAATAATGCCCTACTTAAACATAATTTTGTGTGTAAAAGGATAGAATTTTTGTATTTCCCAATCTGGGACAGGTACATAAGGCTCTTTGAGGGGTAATCACAATACAGTAGTAGAACTAATAGATACAGTTTGGCAGTGAAAGTTAAGAAAAGATGTTTCCCCTGGTTTAAATGAGGCATTTACTCTAAAATGCCCTTTAGAAAACAAAAGGTTGACAGGACATTAAATTAGGCAGAGAAACGTGTATGTCAGTATATTAGTTAAGATATGTGTACTGGGTTTTTATGTGTTCTTTTATCAAGTATAGTGTCATATCACTTAATTTCAAGGTAAATTCTACTGGTCATGTTTTACTTGATTCACATGATGTGATTGTTATAAAAGTCCTGACTTGAATGTGTATTTTGGTCTGAGGAAGTCTAATATGGACATTAATGGAGAAGCAAATGTTTAACCACTAATCCACTTGTGGTTTGTTGTTATTATGGTTATTGGTGGGTTTTTGTAGACAATAGTGCAGGTATTAATGTACTGATTTTTTTCTTTCTTATCACAGGTAACCATGGGGGTTGATCTCTGTCCCCTACACAACCTGATGTCAGTGTCTCCTCAGACTCTGATGATGATGGTGGCCACAGTGTGGCACAGGTATGGGTGTTAGTGGATGAATCTGTCTCAGAGGTTGACATCCTTCTTCTGCCTCCATTGTCACCATACACAGTCAGTATGCCCACACACACCCAGTCCCCAGAGGCTACAGACATTGAACAGGAAAGTGTGGCAACTATGGCTCC